>NC_056750.1:206286491-206293996 GCF_019279795.1 Protopterus annectens
TTCGGTCCCTAGAGCGTGTAGCTCGGAGGGATTGGGATTTCTTTAGGTGCAGCATTTCCAACAGCTCTGGATTTGACATAGCTTTATATGTTAGGCAGAGATCACCTCGGAGTAGGTGATATGCTACAGAGTATAGCTGGAGTTTTTTGAGACGATCAGTGTAGGGCATCTGTTTGAAGCCAGTAATTCTCTTTGTGAGGTACTTCTGTGGCCTTTCCAGTTGCTGCAGATGTCTTGTGAGGTACATTCCAAAAGGGGCGTTGTACTCTATAATGGGTCTAATGAGTGTTGAGTAGAAGGGAACAATGACCTCTTTTTTCCTGGATGAGAACCCTTTTGTGATGAGGTGTGCTATGAAGAAGGATTTCCTGACTATTGTGGCAATGTGATTATCAAAGGAGAGACCACTGTCCACCTGGTTCCAAAGATCTCATCACACATTCAGTGTTAAGAAGACTGCTGCCTATATGGTAGTTCATGGGTACAGAGTTTTTACCAAAGGGGATAACAATGCACTTTTTGGCATTGAGCTTGAGGTCATGGCTCTGACACCAGGCATCTGTCTCAGTGAGGCCCTTCTGTAGGATGTCCACATCATTTGGGGACTTGACTATAGCTCCTAGCTTGCAGTCATCTGTCAACTTCATTAGCCAGAGGCCTTCTGTGTTAGCCTGTACTTCAGAGAAGTAGATACCAAACAGGAGAGGTCCCAGGACTGAACCCTAGGGTACTCCACTTGTCACTGGTTTGAAGTCAGATGTGGAGTCTGCAACTTTCACAGTGTGGGTTCTGTCAGTGAGCCAGTTAGCAACCCATCTTGTGACATAGGGATTTATACCTAGTTTAGTGAGTTTAGCTATAATTCCAGAATGGGGAATGGTGTCAAAAGCCTTGGCAAGGTCAAGATAGGATGTGTGAACCACCTTACCCTGATCTACGTCTTTGGTGACTGCTTCAAAGAAGTCGACCAGGTTCAGGAGGCAAGATCTGCCTTTCACAAACCCGAACTGGGTGGGGTCCAGAGTTTGGAGGATACCAATGTCTTTGTTTATGAATTCCATGATGATGCATTTCATGGCCTTGCAGATGAGGCTCATCAGGCTAATAGGGCGATAGTTCCCCGGATCAGTGATGGCTCCCCTTTGTGGACAGGGATGACTGTTGCTGTGCGCCATTCAGTGGGCACAAAGCCTGACGTGAGGCTATGATTTAACATGGTTGCTTAGGTGTTGAGCCAGTTTGTTCTGAAGTTCATGTAAAATGCAGCCTGGGATGTTGTGTTTTTGGCTTTAGAGTGTGCTGCTTTTACCTGTGAAGTTGTGTTTACAAGGACTCTGCATTCTTCCTGTATAGATATGGGCCCTTTAGGGGGTGAGAGAGGGGGGAGTAAAGTTAGCACTGACCTATCTGCCAGGATGTTGGCAATAACAGTTGGTTCTGTAATTTTTGTGCCATTGTGCTGTAACTCAGAGCAGATTTGGGCATTGCCATTGACATTCTTGACATAGCTATAGAATGCTTTGTGGTTGTCCTTAGAATCAGTGGCAATCATGTTTTCATAGCTAGCTAGCTTTGGAGGATCTTATAAGGGATCTCAGCTTCTTGTTGAGGCTGACCAGGGAGCTCCTCCACTCATGGGATTTTACTCTCTTTTGCAACAATTTCTTCCTTCTGTTGTAGAGTTTGTTCAGCCCTGGTCTTGGAAAAAAGTCAGGCTAACTTGTCTTATGAGGTAAGGGCATTTTTCCTCCACAGTAAGCACTTTCATGTAGGAGAGTAGGCAATGACAAAAAAAGTCACTGCCTGGATGATGGTCCCTCCTGATGCTTCTCATTTCCTTACTGGTGATACTTGTTTGGAGGTGATAAGGGCCTCATGTCCATTGCCGGAAGCTTGACAGTAAGATGGTGCATGGGGATAAGAATACTTCAAAAAACAGAATACCAAAGGAGGAAACAAAAATAACTTGGACTATTGCTGGGTAAACTTTCTTTAAAGAGCAGAGAGTCTGGGTAGGAAGATGGGTAGCTCCAAGCAGTGATAGTGTGTGGATATTACTGGTATCCCAAAAACACTGACCAAGGGCTTGAACATGAAGATGCCTGGATATTGTTTGCTCAAGAATTTCAGAAAGGGGAGGTTGGAGAGACGTAGCACCAGAGTAGGAGCAGAGCATGGGAGCAGCCAGATTTAGAAGTTAAATTAAGTATACTGGCTGTTAAGGTTGAACACAAAGGAATTCTGGTTGATTGATAAAGTGTACCATAGTGTACAATCCAACAGAGATAATAAGAGAGGAGAGCTGGGAGACGGAAGAATGGAATAAACCAGTGAGATAAGAGAAAGAAAGTAATAGTCATTAGAGATATGACTCTGCCAGGGTCAGACTGGGAGATTCCAAGATCTAAGGTAAAGAGAAGGAATTCATTGAGGTCTGTGACATTAGGTGATTCAGCTAAATAGTGCAAGACTGCACCAAAAAATATAGAATGTTGGCTTTGGTCCCAACAATGCAGAATTGATCTTCCATGACTTCTGGTGTGCAGGTTTAGGTACTCATGTGCCAACAGTTGTCATCCCACATGTGTTTTGGAGTACAGGAGAATGATCAGAGTCAAAAGACAAAGATGATGATGATGGTGATGTGGGATTTCAGAAGAGAACACTATGCTGTGATAGGGAAGGTAATCAATGAAGAAGTGAGAGACTTGAAGCAAATTGAGGGAGTAAACAACTTATGAGAATGGGCCAGAGATGAGTTAATTAGGATTACAGACAAAAGTCTGAGGAAGTGGAAGAAAGGTAAGAAGGCCAGTGTAACTATGTAGAAATGCAATGGCAGTAATTAGTGCAGAAAATAGGTCCTACAAAAGGTAAAAAGAAGTAGGTAGAAGAAGAAAGAGAACAGTATAAAGATATTAGCAAAAGTGGCAATGATGTTAAGGATAGCCAAAGCAAATAATGAAAGTAAGTTAGTAGAATGGATCACAAATGAAAACCTTTTTTTTTTTTTTGGAGAAGGAAGGGAGGAACATAAATGACCAGAATGAACAAAAGATTAGAAGAAAATCACAACAGAATGGAAAAGAGCAGAGGTACTAAATGAATACTTTACTTCTCACGACAAAGGAGAACAAGTAGAAGATACCATGATGGAAGGGATGTAGACAGAAAAGGGAGAACAGTAGAAGAGTAAGTTCAAATGGAAGTGAGTGCTCTTGAGGAGGATAAAGCACAAGGACCAGATGGGTTGTTTCCCAGTGTCCTCAGAAATCTGCCCATTCTCTTAGCAGACTTTCCCAAACCTACAGAGTTTTTTCAGTGGATCACTGGCTAGTGTAGAAGTGCCAAAGAACAGGAAGACAGCAAGTTTGTCACCTTTGCATGAAAGAGTAGAAAAACTATGGGGAAGTATAGACCTGTTAACTAAAATTGTGGAAAGAATCCTGACAGAAAGGCAGATAACATTCACAGAGTACAACAACCAGCATGGTTCAAAGCTTGAAGGAACATTCATTCAAACTGGATCCAGTTTTATGACTGGCTTACATGGGAACTCGAGTAGGTATAATCTACCTTGGTTTCAGAAAAGACTTTAACTCAGTCTCACACAGGAGGCTGATAGAAAACCTGGATGGAATGGAGAAGAACCGATAATAAAGACATGAATAGCTGCATGGCTGAATAGTAGGCCATAAAAGGCTGTGGTGAGATGGGTATTGTCAGACATTAGGAAAGTGATTAATAGAATACCACAGTACTGGTGTCATCTGACCAGACCCCAAAGCATGAAAATATTACATCTTTGCTCCTGTATTTCATCCCTGGACTGAGATTGAAATCCCTCATCTGACACTGAAATTGATCAGATCAGATCAGTGCTCTACCTGAGTAAATAAATTCAAGCAAATAAAAATAAAGAAATAAATCTCTACTACAATGTACCACAAAATTCTACTTCCTGCTGCCATTGACCTTTTATCCTGACCTGCTCTCAGTGATCCAGTGCAGATGTAATCAGCAGTCCCAGAGCCATATCCTTATTTGTTGCTATTAGTTTTCTCCAGTGAAGCACTTTGTATTTGTTTCGGTTGAACCTCAACTGCAGCCTTTTCTTCTATCCAAAATCATTGCTAGAATCTTCCTGCATCTTCTATTACTGCACTTATGTGATCCTGGTCTTTGTTTCCTTAAGACAAATCTCAGATAGAAAAGTGGCACGGCATACAGTGATAAAGCCTTAAGTAGGGCTCGGGAAACCTAGATTCGATTAGAGGCTCGGGTGTTTGTGGTGCTGGCAGGGAGGGAAGCCAAGGGGAGGAATGAGTTTTCATCAAAGATGCTTCCTGATGGGAGGCATAGTCCACCAAGGGGAGTAGTTCTTGGATGTCATAAATGAATTAAAGGGGGAATGTAGTTAAAAAAGGGTAGGTCATAATATACCCTCCCCCCCTTAGCAGAACAAGCATTTGCTGACACTACCCCCAGGTTGCCCTTAAAATCCACATCAGCATCAGCCAGGGGAGGATGGACAGGGGCACTGGACAGGAAAAATGGATGAAGTAGGGAGGGAGATAAATCTCAGACTTTGGTACAGCAAATAATAGCATTAAAATAATTTAATACCTTTCTTGACTTTTAGACATGCCTTAAAAAATGTGGGTATTAAAGCTGTGAACATTTTTTGCATTCAGTTGCATTTACCATTTTTGTTTCACATTTTAATGAAATATCAGTGAAGCCGGCACTCTGCCTTGTTAAAAATATATATATATATATGTATATAGTGTGTGTGTGTGTGTAAGAATTGAATTATTCACGCATTCATGATCACTAATCAACATGGCTGGTCTTAGGAGAACTGGTACCCTACATGAAGGGCTACTTAGTGCCTCCTGGCACACATCCCCCAGTACCCCCCTGTTCCTCCCCATCCTGTCCTAACCACACCATCCAGATACAGTTTGTCTTACTCTTAATTTTTTCCTGCATTTGTTAATTCTTTATTTATTTACTTAAATATTTATTTTGAAATTTGTAATTATATAAACTTGTTGAGCTATGTATATATATACATACATACATACACCACACACACAGTACATTATCTATGTGTGTGTGTGTATATATATATATATATATATATATATATATATATATATATATATATATATATATTATGGCTTACTATCAAAATGTCGATCCGTACTACGTCAAATAACGTATAATCGACAACGGAAGTTCGAAAACGGTAACATCGATGTCAAAAAAACAATCTAGGAACGGTTTTAACATGGGTGGAGGTAGGTGTTCAGTGTTATTCCGAACTACAAACATCTCCCCTACCTCAACCCATGTTAAAACCCGTTGTTAGATTGTTATTTTTGACACTGATGGTACCACATTCGAACATCCGTTTTCGAGTATACGTTATTCGACGTAGTACGGATCGACATTTTGATAGTAAACCATATATTATACGCTGCTATTTTTATCAGCTTAATGACAATTTCCTGTATATGTTTTTTCTATGTACTTTTTGTATCCTTTGCAACCTTTGGGGCTTTCCCACCTGGGCCTCTGCTGAAAATGGATACCTGCCCAGTTGGACTATCCAGTTATACAAACATTAAATAAATAAATAAATAAAATATTTCAACACATCCTAATTCAGCAAGACCACATTCCAATAAATATGGACTAAACTGCATTAAGCCAAGGGGTCTGGGGGTTACTAAGCCTGCAGAAGCCATGGAAGGTTTTAGATGCTCTGAGGTGCATTTCCGAGTTTTTTTTTTTTTTAAACTGTTCATCCAATGATGCCCTGAACAAAAATCCTGATTAAAGAAAATAAATTCAGTCTTACATCTCAACTTTACCTTTTTGGATGTCCTTTCAACATACCCTAACTGACTGGGACTGCACTGTGGCAAATGATATTAGTGAATTACACAAAAAGTCCGATGGTCACCAAAAGCCAGGGACAGTCCAGATGATCAGAGCTACATGTTCGAGACCTTTGGCCAACCTTTTGTTCCAATGTCCAGAAGAAAAATCACGAAGAAAGAAATTCATTCTTATTTTTTTATTTAAAGGAAAAATAAGTTGCATACAATGATTATTGCTCAATTCAGTTTGCAACAAAATGAGAAAACAAATGCTTGCAAGATTACTTAACTCACTGCTAAGAATAGTACCTGTGTTGACTCACCACTCTTAAAAAAAATGTAAGTCCCATTCTGTGTATCAACTTTTGGGTTTAGATTGGGATGAAGGTGAAATGAAGATGAATGCAGAAATGGTAACAATCCTATATTTCAAGTTGTTACTGTCATACAGATATACGGCATGCCTTGTCACCCATATCCCAGTCTGTGTACTTCTTTGACGTCAGATAGGGATGAAAAAAACAAAGCAAATAGAACAACCTGTTGCTGTCTGACATGTATAAACAGCATTCATTACCATCTCCCCCAAAAGAGAGCTGCCTGCAAACACATCTATCTGATTGCGAGCATAGGGAAACAATCATCACAGGAATATTTCAAACTTGGTACTCCTGGAAATTATAGGTTCATAGTTTCATGAGTGTTTACTAGGCTAATTGCCACAAGGGCCTTTTTAAGCCTGGCCATGCATCCCAGATCTCTGACAAGTTTTGGGACCCTTGATAAGTGTAAGCAGAGGCTTGGGAGATGAACCATTTACTGACTTGCCTTTGTGCACTAGAGACATAGGTGCCAAACCAAGGATGAACTTCCTGTTCCTCATCCAGTTATTCAAATTACATTTGAATTGGGTTAGGGAGGAACTCTGCTTCACCTGGATGGGGAGCTTGTTCCAGAGAAGTGGTAGCCTATGGAAAACATGCATGTCTATCCAGCAGGTCCTATTTACATCGCAGACAAGGTTTAAGCCTTTAGAATGGTAATTCTGGTGCTGTTTGTTTTGCAGATACGCATGAGGTTTATCAGCTTGGGGTATGACAACACCTTGTATGCCAAGCATAGATCTCCCCTCAACAGCCTATAAAAGAAGGCAGAATACAGGGATAGGGCTTTGTGGCAGTCTACATAGGACACGTTACCCATGTCCTGTATTCTTTCAGTGAGGAACCTCTGTGGATGTTCCACTTGTTGGATATGCCTGGTTAGGTGCATACCAAAGGGAACACTGTTCTCAATGATAGGTCTGATGAATGCTGAATACATTGGAACAATGACTTCCTTTGATCTAGATACCATGTCATGTCTTTGTTGATAAGTTGCACAACACAGAGTGATTTCCTCACTATTGTAGGCACCTGATGGTCATAGGCTAGATTACTGTCTATGTTTGTCCTCAAGTCCCTGACTACTGGGTCAATGCTTAGGGGTACTTGTTGTGTCTCAGTAGAGATTACAGGGTGGATGACTTCCTGAAGGCTAGTTTTATTCTTATTTTTTTATTTTTCTTTTTTTGGCATTTAGCTTTTATGGGTCTGTGCCCAATTTAACAGTTTGTCA
>NC_056750.1:206294496-206327047 GCF_019279795.1 Protopterus annectens
TATTTAATGTAACGGGGCTCACTACATCATGGCTAGTGCTCTCACTATCCTTTCTTCAAAACTTTGAGCATCTAATAAATTGTGACGTGCACATTGTTATGCAAAATATCATCTTGCAGATGTTAACTGCATGTGGATTGTTTAAATGCTATATGTAACTTTGTTGAGAAGTTATTACTGAACCAAAGCTTGACAAATTTCATCTGTTCAGCTCCTGAACCATACATATACACACATAATCCAAAGAAGAAAAAACAAACGCATGCAGTCACTCATACAAGCAAACACATTCCTTTTCCTGCATTCAACACACAGTACATCCAATCAGACCTCTCAAAATGTCTGTGTTTTGGAGGAACATATTTATTCTCTGGATGATTTACCCCTACAAATTATGTCCCTCCTTTCAGGCTTGATGAACCTCCGTCACAATTTTCTGAATCAGCTTCAAAAATAGTACCTACACACTCACAAAAATAACCCACACTACATGCCAACATACATGTGACAGCAATAATGTAAAGGAAGAGCACATGCATCTTACATCTCCATTTTTAGAAGCAAAAATAAATGAAAAGGTGTGATAGAATTTTGTAATAAAGTTCGATAAAGTCCACAGATTTTATACAGTCTCTGATAATGTGCTTATATTTTTCCATCATTTTTGTCACTCTCTGTTTTTTAAATGTATTTCTGAGTAGTAATTATTTCTGAGTAGTAATTCCTACTGGAAGCAGGAAGAGTAATGTGCTATTTGGTATTCATATTTTATGTTAATTAGATGTCCATATTTTTGGCTGGATATACCTACTTTGCAAAGGCATTTCTACCTATTTTCAATATCTGCAGTTTCAAAGGTATGCATCTACCCACTGCATAAAACTAATACATACTTCCTCTCAAAACACACATGCGCACACATACACACACCCACTCACACACACAACACACCTACTTGTATCTCGCATTTAGAAAGATGAAAAAGTCCAAAACACAGTACTGGCTTCCTTAAACTATACAAAAAGAACGTTTTCCGTATTTACGGGACAAAGGGAATAACGATGCACTTTTTGGCATTTAGTTTGAGGCCATGATTTTTGACACTAGGTATCCATCTCAGTGAGACCCTTTTGAAGAATGTCTGTGGCAGCTGGTGAGTCAGTTATAGCTCCTGGTTTGCAGTAGTCAGCGAACTTGGTCAGCCATAGTCCAACTGTCCTTGTCTGTACTTCTAAGAAGTATATGCTGAACAGGAGGGGTCCTAGGACTGAGCCCCGGGGAACGCCACTTCTAACAGGTTTAGAGTCAGACCTAGCTCCTGCAACTCTCACCATGCGGGTTCTGTCTGTGTGCCAATTGGCAACCCATCTTGTGACATAGGGGTTTATGTTCAGCCTGGTGAGCTTGTCTATAATACCGGAATGTGGAATGGTGTTGAAGGCCTTTGGGAGGAAAAGGTAGGCTGTGTGTACCACCTTTCCCTCGTCTATAGCCTTGGTAACTGTCTCAAAGAAGTCAAACAGGTTTAGGAGGCATGATCTGCCCTTAACAAAGCCAAACTGGGTAGGGTCCAGTGTTTGGAGGATGTTCATCGTGCATACAGCTGCAGTCATAACAGATGGGTTCTCCTGCCGTCAGGCGGGTCCTCGGTCGGCCAAATTCCAAAGTCTAGGTCCGGCGTCGGTTGTCGTCACTTCTTCCCTGATGTCAGTGCGACAGGGGTATAAAAGAACCAGCCGACGCCATTTTCTTCAGTCTTTCTTGCTGCGTGGTGCCCGAAGCAGAAGCAGTTCGCAAGTGCCGGTTGGCCAGCTCCTGAAATTATGAAAATTTTGCAACTGAAGTCTTCTTGAAAGCTAAGTACCCCATTGGGGATACTTTTCTTGCCTCAGACCGATGTCAGACAAAGTTAATAATTGTATTTCATGTGGGAAGCAAATACCGCATAAGGATTTTCATTCCCTCTGCATTCCTTGCTTAGGCCCAGAACACGACGTCTCTGTCTGTTGTTTTTGTGCTGCATTCAACAAACGCACCATTAAGCGTCGGGCGGAGTTCGCCCAGCACTATTTTGGCAAAAAATTTAACTACATTATGTCGTCGGATACTCCGACTCCAGTTTTGACTAAAAGATGCAAAGATAAGGGCCAACACACTAGGTCCGCGGACTCTACCGACACCATGCCAAAGCCGACTACAGGTGGTCCGGTTCTCAGAGAGGCGCCTACGCAGCCCCTGCCTACCGACGACACTTCATTGGCGGTGTCTACTGTGCCCGAGGTCGCAGGCTCCTCGGCCCACACCCTGACTACAGATACCGAAGCCACTCTAGGTGGTGAAACTCAGAATGTAGACAGGTCTGCCTCCACTCAAGGTGTCTTCAGGCCTTCCTCTTCTTTTTCCATCAAGGCTTTCACTAAGTCTAAAGCAGCCATGCAGTCTAAGAGACAAGCTACACAGGGCCCTTCTCCAGGCCCCATGCCTAAAAAACTGATGCTTAAAATGGCTGAGGATTTAATTACTCTTATCAGGGGTTCTCAACCCCCCCGGACAAAAGGCCCAGAGTGGAGGAAGAATCCCCCTCCTCAGACCAGGCCTCCATTATTTCAGAGCACTCTGATGAACAGGAACATTCATACTCCCCTTTTGAAGATTCTGATACAGAGGAGTCCATTCCCTCTGTCTCCCCCCCTGAGGATTACTCATTTGGGGAAACCTTGCATACCTTGAGGGAACACTTCCACTGGGAAGGCCAAGAGTACTCAGACTCCAAGAAAAGGCTTAGGGAATTTCTCTTGCTCCCTCAGCACAGGCCTCTGGCTATATCTCCTGTCTTAGACATACTAGATGATGTGTATTCGGAGGCCTGCCTTAACCCAGACTCTTTACCTCCAGCCCCAGTCAAGCTTGACAGGTATTACCGGGTTCCTGACTCACGCCAATTCTTATACAAAAGCCATGCGGCTGCAGAAACTATCTCACAGGGCCCCAAGGGAATTAAGGCCTCCACTGCTAAAAATCCATTACCTTCAGAGAGAGATTCCATATCTTTAGAAAGGTGGGGAAAAAAGGTATACACCTCTGCCACCTTAACCATGAGGGCATTTAAACTGCCAGTTCCATATGTTAAAGTACCAACAGTTTCTGTTATCACAGCTGAGAAGCAAAATGTCACAACCTGAACAACCAGACTTGAAGGAGTTACAGGATTTGATGCATAGTGCAGAACAAGTGGGTAAACATACCTTGCAATGTGGTTTTGATGCTCTAGAGGCCTCATGTAGAGCTGCTGTTACAGGATCAGTCATACGTAGACATGCCTGGCTCAAGGAGCAAACCTTACCAGATCATGTCAAAGCTAAATTAGTAGATGCCCCTCTACAAAAAGATGTATTATTTGGTGTTAAAGCTGAGGAGGTATTAAAGAAAATGGAGGAAAAGGCTAAATCAATGCAAACAGTGAAAGATTTTCTACAAGTACAACCACCACGTTTCAGTAGAAATTGGCCTTCCAAAAATTGGTCCTTTCCAGCCACGGACAGACCCCAAAGAGGTAGATACAGGCAACCGAGGGGCAGAGGGCAATCTCAGGGATCGTTTAGAGGCAGACAATGGCAAGCTCCTACACAAAGATGTGGTGAGGATAGTTCACAGCCATTCAGAAAGCAAACCCAATGACTTTCCCCTTTGCATGCCAAGCAAGGCTCAAATGGCAGCACCCTTAGGCAGAAAACTGGTATTATTTTCGAAAAATTGGCATATTGTCACAAAAGACAGATGGATCCTGGACATTATAAACAGAGGCTACAGATTCCATTTTCACACCCTTCCACAAAAGAGAGGCATACCAAACCTGCCACACAATCAAAGGGCAGAGGCACAAAGACAAATTTCAGATCTCATGGACATGAAAGCTATTCAAGAGGTACCTACTCAAGAACAAGGTCAAGGTTTTTATTCCAGACTATTCCTGGTACCAAGGAAGGGAAACGACTGGAGACCTATTTTGGACCTATCCATCCTAAACACATTTTTACTCGTGCCAAAATTCAAAATGCTCACATTACAGCAGCTTCTTCCCATGCTGGGCAAGGAGTCTTGGCTGGTAACACTGGACCTCAAGGAGGCATACCTGCATGTCCCAATCAGACAAAATTGCAGAAGATACCTCAGATTTCTTGCAGGTTCAACCCATTATCAATTCTCTGCATTGCCCTTTGGCTTATCTACTGTGCCCAGAGTATTCACGAAATGCCTGGCATCAGTAATTGGCTACTGCAGACTTCAAGGGATACAAATATACCCATATTTGGATGACTGCCTAATCCAAGCGGACAGCAAGCACATACTTCTGAAACATCTGGCTTTTGTAATAATGTTGTTGAATTCTCTGGGGTACACAGTCAACAAAAAGAAATCAAGGCTAATACCCTCACAAAAAATTATTTTCGTGGGTGCCAACTTGGACACAAACACCCAGATGGCCTACCTCACGCCAGAGAAACAGGGGCAACTAACTCAATACTTCAGAAAACTAGCAAATTTCACCAGGCTGACTGCAAGGAAAATCCTGCAGGCTCTGGGATTCATGGCATCTTGCATCCTACTAATCCCATGTGCAAAGCTGCATATGAGGAAACTTCAATGGTACCTGAAAAACCTATGGTCTCAACACAGCCACAGTTTGGAAACAATAATATCACTGATTCCATGTCTTCAAAAGGAATTTCTGTGGTGGGCTCAAGCATGCCAAAGAAACACAGGTCTCCCATTCTGCAAGCCTCAAGCAAATCAAGTCATCACAACAGATGCCTCGGACTATGCCTGGGGGGCGCACATGACAGATCGGTGCATTCAGGGCAAATGGTCCCAAAAAGAAAAGCACCTACACATCAATCAAAAGGAAATACTAGCAGTAATAAATGCTATTATAGCTTTCAAAGACCTTCTGCATCCAGGCCAACTATTGATAAGGACAGACAACACCACAGTAATGTGGTACATAAACAAACAGGGAGGAACCCATTCATACCCCCTATGCAGGCTGGCCATGTCACTTTGGAACGTGGCTCTGGAATTACAAATCGAACTTCAAGCACAGTACTTGCCAGGCAAGGAAAACATGCTGGCAGACAACCTAAGCAGAAATATGACAGACCCACACGAATGGAAGTTGCACCCTCAAGTTTTTACAGAAATAATTCAAGCATGGGGAAGGCCAGACATAGATCTCTTTGCCTCCCACAAAAATTACCAATTGACAAAATTCTGCTCAAGGACTTCATCCACAGGCCTGGAGAGTGGACACGCTCTCTTTCAGTTGGACAACAATGACAGTTTAAGCCTTTCCACCTCTTCCTCTGCTGCCCAAAGTTCTATTAAAAACCAAAGCAGACAGACCAAAGATGATTCTCATTGCTCCAGACTGGCCAAGACAGCACTAGTACCCACTCCTGAGGAGCCTGACGCATTCCCCACCATAGACCCTACCTCTAATGCCTCTTCTTCTGACTCAGCACAGCTTCAAAACTCTTCACAGTCAGCTGAAAACACTCAATCTGGCCACATGGAAGATTCCTTAACTTCACAACAGACCCTACTCTCCAAGGAGGTGCAGAATTTCATTTTGGAGGCCAGAAGGCCTTCTACAAGGAAAGCTTACTCTGCAAAATGGAAGCGATTTTGTGCCTGGAATGAGAAAAAGGGCCAGAATCCTGGAATACTGAATTTACCTCAAATATTACAGTATCTAGCTGAGCTGCTAAGCAGTGGACTTTCATTCTCCTCCATCAAAATCCATGCCTCAGCCATTTCTGCAGAATACAACACTGATCCTCCTTTATTCTCTCATCCCCTCTTAAGACAGTTCCTCAGAGGGGCTAAGAATATAACCCCCCCAAGGAAACAACCAATACCTGCTTGGGACCTCAACTTCATTTTAGAAAAGCTGACCTTGCCTCCTTTTGAGCCAGCTGCCTCAGCAGATTTGCAATATTTGTCCTGGAAAACAGCCTTCCTTCTGGCTATCATCTCAGCTCGCAGGGTATCGGAACTACAAGCCCTCATGTCTGTGCAGCCTTTCATCATTTTCCATCAGGACAGAGTTTCCTTCCGAACCAATCCATCTTTTATGCCAAAGGTGGTATCCAGGGTAGCTTTGAATCAGGCTATTCACTTACCTACCTTTTACCCTAATCCTCAAAACAAAGGGGAGAGACTACTACATTCCTTGGACATCCACAGACAGCTACGTTATTATTTGGACAGAACAAAGCCTTTCAGAAAATCAGAACAACTCTTTGTGTCCTATGCTAAAGGAGCTCAAGGGAAGCCAATTTCCAAACAGACAATCTCAAAATGGATAGCCCACTGCATACGCTTTTGTTACTCTTTTCCTGGTAAAACTTTTCCTGCAGGCATCAGATCTTACTCCACAAGGGCCACAGCTACCTCTGCAGCTTTCCTCAGAGGAGTTCCTACCAAAGATATTTTGGAAGCAGCCACTTGGAGTTCTGTGCATACCTTCTCCAAGCACTACCAACTACCATTATACTCCAAAACTAGAGAAGGCTTTGCCACTGCAGTCTTGCAGGGCATCCTGGCTCCTCCTAGTTTCACCTAGTGCCTACCGCCCCTTTTTTAGCTTTGGGATTCTACCCATCTGTTATGACTGCAGCTGTATGCACGATGAACATAGTACAGTTTTGTACCTACCATAAATGTAGATGTTCGAGTGCTAATACAGCTGCAGTCCAGGTTTCCCTCCCTCCTTCCCCTCTTGGGACAGGCCTATTGGCTAACAACTCCTCATACAACTTGATTGGGGTATTCATTTATGGTGTATTTGCTTGCAACTACTGTTTTTTGATTATATTGCACTGCATAATTACATAAATTTATGTATTGCCTTCCTTCTGGGGGCACCTGACATCTGGGGCAAGAAAAACTGAAGAAAATGGTGTCGGCTGGTTCTTTTATACCCCTGTCACACTGACGTCAGGGAAGAAGTGATGACAACCAACGCCGGACCTAGACTTTGGAATTCGGCCGACCGAGGACCCGCCTGACGGCAGGAGAACCCATCTGTTATGACTGCAGCTGTATTAGCACTCGAACATCTACATTTATGGTAGGTACAAAACTGTACTTTCCCAATGTCTCTGTTAATGATTCCCATGATGATGCGCTTCATAGCCTTGCAGACCAAGCTGGTCAGGCTTATAGGACGATTGTTCCCGGGGTCTATTGTGGCTCCACCTTTGTGGAGCGGAATAACCGTTGCTGTGCACCACTCTATGGGTACGTAGCCTGTGGAGAGACTGATTTTGAACAGTGTGTTTAGGTGAGGGGTTAGTTTGTCTTTGAGATCATGTAGGATGCAGCCTGGGACACCGTCTGGTCAAATTGATGCTGTGTTTTTGGCTTTGGAGAGGGCTATTTTAACCTGAGTGTCTGTGATTTCAGGGGCTGTAGATTCTTCTGGTATGGTTATGGGCCCTTTCGGGGGTGAGAGGGGAGTGAAGTTTGCACTGAACCTGTCTGCCAGGATGCTGGAAATATCGGTTGGTTCAGTGTATTTTGTGCCATTCTGCACTAACTCCGAGCAGATCTGAGCATTGCCACTTAGATTCTTAACATAGCTAAATAATGCCTTGTGGTTATCTTTGGAGTCCTTGGCAAGTTTTCTTTCAAAGCTCGCCTTGGATGATTTTATGAGGGATTGTAATTTCTTGCTGATAGTGATCAGGGATGTCTTCCCTTCTTGGGATATTACTCTTTTTCTGTACTAGTTTCCTCCTATTGTATAGTTTGTTTATGGCAGAGGTCCACCAGACTGGTTTCCTTTTCTTAGAGGAGTGAGTCTTTGTGTTGCTTGGCATAGCACAATCCATGCATTCTTGTAGGTGCCCATAGAATGCATTAGTAAAGGATTTTGCAGCTGGATAGCGTTGTCCTTTAGCATGGTGCTTTGAAACTTTCCACCTCCGTCTTAAGTAATGTGAAGTTTGCTTTTGAAAAGTTTTTCACTGTGTTTTTTTTGTCCGGGGGTGGGGGCGGAATGTGGATATCTAAAGTGATTTGTTTATGGTCTGATCTAACCAGTGAGGAGTTGACCTCCAGTGTGGAACACCGGTCACCCATGTTAGTGAAGACCAGGTCCAATATGTTGCCACCTCTGGTGGGAGTGTTGACCAGTTGTTCCAGGGCATTTGAGTTTATAAATTCTAGGAAATGTTGGGCAAGGGAGTTAGTACTTGAGTAGTTCTCCCAGTTAATGTTTGGGTAGTTGAAATTACCCAATATTAGTGTGTTTGGTAGGACCTTTATGGTACCCAGTGTTTCCAGAAATGCAGAATGGGGGGCCTGGGACATGGTGTGTGATCTGTAGCAAGCTACAGTTTGAATTGCAGTTTTGCCCGTTGTTAGTTTCACGTGGATAATCTCTGAAGCATCGTGCTGCATCACTAACCTGGAGGTGTGGGTATCCTTGATGAATATGGATACTCCCCCGCCTTTTGTATTTCAGTCCAGGTTCTGTTTCCAAAATGTATGGTATGAGTTGTAGCCTGGTAGTACTGGGGTGCTCTCTGGAGTCTTAAAACAGGTTTCTGTTTCTGCACATATATCTATTTTCTTCATACTGAGGAGTGCCTCGAGTGCATGCATTTTGAGGTTTAGACTTTTGGCATTGAGTAGTATTACCCTCAGATTTTTGTTACTTGTGCTATTTACGGTGGTGGGTTTGTCTTTTGAGCCTTGACTAAAAAAAGGCACTATGGGGGTGGCAAGAGCCTTGGTCAGTATTCAAAAGCCTAAGGGTGACTGGCGCAAGCTATCTCTAGCGAAGCAGTGTGGCATGTCGAGCATGTCATCCCAGGCAGACTAGACACTGGATCCCCTTAGAATGACACCAGAAACTTAGCCAATTGTTGAAATTGATAATTTTTTTCTTTATACCATGGTATCATTCTTGGTGAGGGCAGGATGCTACTCAGGGTCAGGGTCATACCGGCCTGGGCTATGTGGTCAGAGCTCTTCCATGTCTCTTTTCATGTAGTCCAGGGAGGTATGGCTCAGGTCATTCACACCAACATGGACAATGACAAGAGTCGTATTTGTACTTGTTCTGGAGTGACCTGAGTGCTTGTGTTATGTGGCGGATCCTGGCACCTGACAGGCAGCTAACAGTAACCTTCTCCTTATTCAGCCTAGAGAGTGGGACGTCAGTGTGCCTGACTATAGAGTCACCTATTACTAGTATGTTGGGTATGTTATTTTACCTTGAGGGCTGTGATTGCATGGCACACTAATTTTGTGAAGTATGTGTTTCATGATTTGTGTTGGGAGGTGAAGGTTGCTTGGATGTCTTCTTTGGAGGGCTCTTGTTGCTTTTGCAGATTTATATTTAGAGCCTCCATGTATGTTTTCGTGTATTTCTGTGGTTTTTGCCGGTGCTGGTTTAATTGGTTTATGTGAGACTGGTGGTGTGATGCCAGTATTTCCCTTCTCCTCTTGACTGTCTGATCCAGTCTTGGGTTGAGAGAGCTTAGCCTCCAGTTTGGCTGTATAAGTGCATCTCTTGTATGTATTGGTGTTTGGTGGTAGGAGGAGAGGGTTGTCTGTGTACATGAGG
Source organism: Protopterus annectens (assembly GCF_019279795.1). Lineage (NCBI taxonomy): Eukaryota > Metazoa > Chordata > Ceratodontiformes > Protopteridae > Protopterus > Protopterus annectens. The sequence goes on from NC_056750.1 coordinate 206,304,131, forward strand.
CAGTTGTAACATTGCCTCAAAATGCCCAGATTCACCAGTTGGACTGGAGAGTACACCTGAAACTGCCCTTTGGACATGCCTGGATAGGTACAGTGAACTGTTTTACTGAATGGCTGGTAAGGTCGGATAGAGAGCCTTGTCCTTCTGTAGTGCTAGGGTTTATAAGTGCTTGCTATGAGTTTTGAGCAAGTGCCGGGCTGAGAAATGAATGGCTTGAGTGCTTAAGTTGAAAGTTTGTCTAGTTCCAAGGGAAAAATTGAAGAGGAGACTTTTTGGAGCTGGGAATAGTTGTACCCAAGCTAACCGGCGCTGTCTGGTGCGCAAAACTGGGCAAATGTGTTTTTTATAGCAGGGAAATGAAAGAGAGAAATTAGCCCAAACTGGCCAATAAACTACTACTTTCTGGGCTGAAACCACTCCTACAGGGACAGATAGGCTGCTCAAAGCTCCATTCTCTTACAGGTGAACAGAGAAACTTCCTTCTATGCAAGTAAGGTATGAGCAAATACAGAGATTTGTAACACAGCCCTGAATTCAGCACTAACCTGAAAACTTGACTATACTAGCTTAGAAAGGCAGGAAACAAGTGTGTGTGTGTGTGTGTGTATATATATATATATATATATATATATATATATTTTTTTTCCAGAAAATAAAGCAGATACAATCAAAAAAGCACTTTCTTAAATGCACATAAAAAGATGCTTATTGTTGCATATCTCAGTTCAGAGTTGTAGTCAATGCCCCTAGTAATAAAGTAGGAAGAAACACAAATACAGTAAAAGCAGATGAATAAAGTGCAATTTATATATATATATATATATATATATATATATATATACACACACATATATAGAATAGAAAACAATCTGATTTAAACAAGTTACCTAATTAACCAGAAAAAAAACTCAAAACTGAGCCCTGTTCCAGCAGTCTTCAATCAGACAAGTTCTAACTGCACACTCCTGTTACTAGGGTGCAGGGGAACCTTCTCCAGAAAAGATGGCCTGGATCAGTGCTCAAGTTATATAAACAAAGCTAGATTCAGCAGGCCTGAATCTGGTCCTATGCTACAGCAACAAGGCGCACCAGTTTCAGAAAGAAACAGTTCGAATAAGCAGGCACAATAAGCCTGTGGCCAGAAATTCCCTGCTTAGAAGGGCAGATTCCAGCCTCTCTTCCCCCAAGAGTGCAGACCACAAACCTTCTTAATGTAGAATAACTGGCCTGAAGCCCAAGTGCTTAAACCAGAACTAATACACTTTTAGAATAGCAGACACTGAGCTTTCAATCAGCAATTCCCTGCTTAGAAGGATGTAAGCTACCTGTCCTGCCACAACAGTGCAGACCACAAACCTTCTTGATTTAAAACAGCCTGTATGAAGCCCACGTGCTTAAACCAAAAGACTTGGAATAACAGTTATAATTTAATCAGGCTACTACCAAGCAGCAGTAAGTGCAGCAGAATAAATAAAATTGAGTACTTTTAAGAAGAGGCAAAAGCAAAATAAAGTAGGAGGAAACATAAATACAGTAAAAGCAGATGATTTTGTTTTTGTAAGTAAAGTGCAAGGAGGGAGGAAGGAAGAAAGAACCTAAGTGGGTTGGCCTTATGTAGAATGAACACTAGACTCAGAATATGATCTCACTGTATTCGGTTAAGTGAGCAAATGCGATGGACTCAGGAGTGTTCAAATACAGACTTACAAGAGGGGTGGGCAATTCCAGAGTCACCAACACTAATAAAGCAAGAACAAGGAGGGTGGGTAGGGACCAAACAGTAGAAAAATAATACATCATTTTGAAACTGTTAAACTCTGTTACTGTCAAATTATTATTATAATTCAGTATCAGTGATAAGAGAGCACCATAAAGTCAACAACTGAAAAATATGTATGCAAGGCCATAGGAAAATGCCTCACATTACTTGTTTTGCACTGCCATCTTGTGTTCATACAGAAAAATGCATCTGTTCAAAATTCAGCATTTGTATTCAACAGAATAACAACTTTCTGTGGAGACCAGGTTTTCTACTGTTATGCATTTGTTCTGCCATTTTGTCAAACACTTTTGAAAAGCAGTGGTCAGACTTTTATTATATATTTTGTTTTATATGTAATCATTTGTTCTGCATGTCTAGGTTTCAATCTCTAAATGCTTTCAATAAAAAGTTTGCTTTATGACAGCAGATTTGCTGAGCTTTTGCCAGTAACCAGAAAATATTATTAGCAGATTTAGTTTAAAGAGAACAATTTTGTTATTTAATTTGTGTGTAGTTAATACTTGTGCTCATCCGTAAAACTCAGGTTCTTATTTTGCTTCATAAAAATGTCCTCCTTCTCATAAATTTTACATATCCAGTGTTAAGATTTTAACTAAAATATAGGGCAAAAAATACTGCCTCATCTTGTTGCATTCATAAAACACTTTGCAAGCACAGATCATTCATTTTACCCATGTGGTGAGCTTCCAGACAAAGTTGTTAGCAGCTTTTCCACTTTGCCTACTTGACCCATGTTTATAGAAGTTCTACTTCTCGTCTTCTAGACTGGGGCTTGAGAGCTATGAATAGATGCAGCACATAGCAGTGGTTCTTGTGGCCCTACCATTTGCAGTAATATCTGTGCTCCGCTGATGGTCATATGGAGTATGTATTCACATATTTGTTGATTGAAAGGGTTAAAGAAGTCCTTTTTACTTTGTGATTATTTAAACTCTGAACTCACAACCCACTCCCTATTCCCACACCCATAGCAGTTTAGTTGTCCTTAGCCTTCTGCAGCCTGAGGTAATTGGCCATGTCCCTTTATGGGGCAAGGCAACACACATTACTAAACCTATCTTGCAGATTTTACACAATAGTTTCTTACAGAAACAGATGCTTGGTGCCAGAGCCATGGGCTCAAGCTTAATGCCAAGAAATGTATAGTTATCCCCATTGGGAAAAAACATGTACCCATGAATTACCACGTAGGTGGCAGTACACTAAACACCAAAAGTGTGATGAGAGACTTGGGGACACAGGTGGACAGTGATCTTACCTTCGATAACCCCATCGCCACAACAGTCGGGAAATCCTTCTATGTGGCACACCTCATCACTAAGGGCTTTTCATCCATAAAAAAGGAGGTCATTGTCCCACTGTACTCATCCCTCATTATACCCATTATAGAGTATAATGCCTTGTTTGGTATGTACCTCACAAGACATCTGCAACAGCTGGAAAGGCTGCAGAAATACCTCACTAAAGGAATCGCAGGCCTAAAACAGATGCCCTATGCTGACAATCTAAAAAAACTCCAGCTATACTCTGTGGCATATCATCTACTTAGAGGCAATCTCTACTTAACATACAAGGCCATGTCAAACCCTGAGCTGTTGGACATGCTCCACTTAAAGAAATCCCAATCCCTCAGAGCCACACACTCCAGGGATATAAACCTTGTCATCACAATGAACAAAATATGCTGGAGGGATAGGTTCCTGACCCAGAGACTCCCCATACTCTGGAATAGACTGCCCGTACATGTCAAGCAGAGCGCCTCCTTGGCCCTCTTCAAAAGGAACCTTGACGATTGGATGGGAGATAGGAAATTCACCCCGGGGATCACGTCAGTTGCCCTGCTAGACAGGGGTCCAGGGAAGTAAATATTGTGGGAAGAAATATCCAGAGAATTGTTATGGCTAGGCTTGTATAGGCCCTAGGGCCAACAGCCTAGTACCAACCTATGAACCTATAATACCAAAAGGGAGTCTAGGTGAGTGTTAAGAAGGAACAAAAAGCTTCTGTTATACAGATTTTGAAAATGCTATGCATTAAATGATTATCTCTATTTATTTTTGTAGGACAGTGGAGTGGTGGAAAACCAGACCCTCAAGTATATGTCAGACTTATACAGACACGTGGCCTGCCTGGAGAGTTCTCAACCTGCTTCACAGAGCTGCAGAGGAACTTCATAAGGGAGCGTCCAACAAAAGTGAAGAGCCTGATTCGTCTTGTGAAGCACTGGTACAAAGAGGTACATCTGTTAACAACTGCATTTGATAATTATGTAGGAAAATGGAGGATTTCATTTTTAAGGGTGTGGTGCTATATTGCAGAATTAAGTATGGAAAGTAAACACAACTCAATTTACACTAAAAATATTGGTTCTGTCCATTGACCCAGAGCTTTTACAGTTTTGAATGTGACATAAAATTTGATAAATATAATTTTATAAATGTCAGTATTCATCAATATACTTGAGTTCCTCACACCAAATAACTGAGAATATAACCAGTCATTTAAATCCCTTCAGATGTTTTCACATTCCCTAAATGTTTGCTGAAGGCTTTCTTTTTCTGACATTTATAATGCATCTATTTTATATCTTACCATGATCTGTCTCCTATTATATGTTTTTATTATAGACAGTTTTCAATTTCATAAGACATTTGAAAAGTAGAAACATACAAAAAAATGTAGCAGGCATGTACACTACACTTCCAGTTTCCTTAGATTCCTTTTATTCTATAGGTATAGCTACTCTGTTTCATTGTGTTGCATACTTAATATAATCAGACAAGAAGAGAGCAAGAAAAATGTTATTACCTCTCAGTAACATCACAGTCTAGAACAATCTGCTCAGCAACATCTGGAAATGTCATAGTTTAAGATTCTACTCTCTGTTATGCTGCAGTATTTTATTTATTAAACTATCTACATTTGTTAATTTGTTACACTTAAAGGAATGGCACTTTGATGCAGGCTTTCTGATTGGATTACACAGATTCCTCTCAAATATATGCATTGATTTAGGAACTTTCTGCTTTGAAAAATGTTTGTTTTTCAGGTAGTGGCTAAAAAGGGTCTAGGCTGTATCGCCACAAACCTAGTTAATAAATAACCAGATATATGGACAGAGAGACAGAGAGAGAGAGAGAGAGAGAGAGAGAGAGATGTTCTTAAGGATGGATAGATAGAGAAACACATAATTACATATATCCTCAAAATGAAGATACAACTGAACTGCTTGTGAACAACTTTGGCAAAGTCTTGATCAAAGCACGTCATGATTGATTTACAGAGTCTTTAGTGCAGGAGCTCAGTGTGATATGGATGTCTGGAATTACATTATAGGTGGGGTAGGGCAAACTCTGTGTGATATGGATGTCTGGAATTACATTATAAGGAAGGGTGGGGTAGGGAAAACAAATCTAGAGGTCACTTTACTCTTGATCAAAATGTTGAGCTCAATACAAGTGTAATTTTCAGACAGAATATCAAAGTAATAATATTTAGAGAAACTGTTGATCCTGACATAGGCACATTTTTAAGTATGTCATTGTAAGAACTTCAGTCTGAATCTGTGCTATGGGTTGATGACCTCTGAATAGCCGTTAGATCTGTGTGAGTGTTCTGCTCATGCATAAGTTTCAGAGTTGCTAAAATTTCTGTATTGATAGCTTCCCCACTACATTTCTAAGTAATGTTCTATATCATGCTAACGGGTGGCGATAATATTCAAGGGTACTGTCAGGTGGTATCGATAGTCCCTATTAGTTTGATTTTCTTGAGCTTGAATCATCTAGTCGGTAGCTGGAGGATTATGCTTTGGATTCTCACTGAAGATCCATTAGACATAGGGTAAACTTCACAAGTATCACTGCTGACACAAATCAGTTTTGAGTCATTTAAGATGGATGGTTCAAGAATGGCTATATCTCAGGCTGTCATGAATTAGATAACATATGACCTGCTGATGTACTAGAAGCCCATCAAACAATATATTGATAGTAAAAGCCATAAACGTGCACACAGCCAGTAACTCTGAACGATGCAACACAGAAATGCTTGCTGGTAAAGAACACGTTTAAATTATTTAGGGATTTACTATTCCTGTAATATTTGGAGGGATTATCAGCCCAAAACAGAGACAGAGAGACCACTAAGGTCAAACATATATACAGGTATTTCTTACTGGATGCACAATGCACGAAAATGCCCTCATTTAGGAAATTACTTGAGTCATACCTATGTGTATGCAAAGATACACTTAAGATGTCTAAATACATTATTTGACTGCTTTACATGCAACTTTTTAGTTCTTTATATAATATAATTACTTGCTAAAAAGCAAATAAAAGAACAGAGCAGCTATGTGACAGGAGGCTACATACGGTACATAATATAAATTAATGTTATATGCTTGTTGTAAATTTGCATCACAATGTTTGTTTAATCAGAAGTATTTAAGATATGCATTGCTTCTGCACTTCAATAAAATTATTTTATTCATACGACAACCTCATCTAAAATATGTGCTGTTCTTGACAGTATGTTGAACCACACAAAGGAAGCTTACCTTCCAAACAACATTTGCCACCTAAATATGCCATGGAGCTTCTTGCAGTCTATGTTTGGGAAAGTACAAACAACTCGGAGAACTTCAACATGGCACAAACATTCCACGATTTCTTGGATATGGTCATCAAATATAAAACTATCTGCATCTACTGGACTAAATACTATGACATGCAGAATGCAGTTATTGGAAGTCACCTCCGATCGCTGCTTAGTGGACCCAGGTAACTTCTTTCATTTCAGAATAGTACATGTGCAGCCTGAAAAAATGCATTTGATGTATAATAGTTTTAACAACATATGACATTCCAACATTTTATCAGCATTTTTTTCAGAATTTGAGAAACGGATGAGTTATAGTTACACCATTCTTTTTACATTAACCTTTTTTGTTAGATTTAATTTATTTTCAATTAGTTTACAGTGTTATTTAATTCAATTTACTATATACTCAGCTATCTACCCAACTGTACATCCATCAATTTACTCAGTACGGAATTTGTCATTAATGATCTCCGAAACTGGGTGGTGCAATTTGCAGCAGTATGGGTCCCGGGCTAATTTCCTGTCTGGTAGCCTTCTATGTGAAGTCTTCATATCACCCCCATGACCTCATGAGTTTCACTAGGTAGGACGTCATTGCCACCATTTCTCAAATGTATACCAGTTAGTGAAAAGGTAATGATTCAACTTGACCTTAGATGTCATGCATTTCACATGTAAGTATCTATGTGTTCTATAGTAAACTGGCATCTTTCCAGCATTAGTTACTGTCATAAATCTCTTACTTGCTGGGCTTGGCTTACCTTCCCATGACCATCAACTGGATTCTTGAATAGCATGACTTACACATAGACCAACTAGGAGCCTGCCTAGCAAGCTCTTACTGCTCTGCTAGGGGTGCTTTCTCAGAATGTATTTATTTTCTTAAAGAAAATAGCATTTCTTTATTTTAGAAAAATAAATAAATAAATAAAATTACATGGCATGCAGCACCCTCGTTTGAAGATACAGCAGCTGCAGTGCCCTAGGGAGAAAGTTTTGTAGGTCTGGCCATTCTGTTTGCTGGCCTCTTGATCTGTCCCACCCATGATCTACCTAGACAATAAATCAGGTGGATTGTGGAAAAGACAGAGCAAGAAATCAACAAAACTTGAAATTGTCGAAAGATTATCTGTGATGTAAAAGAAAGTGTTGCTATGAGTGACAGCATGAGATAAGTTTCGCTTTTTTCATACTGTTATTGGCAGGAAATCAAATATTTTGGATATCTCTTTAGTAGTTCTCAGCTGTCTTTAAATTTGCATAACATCCATGATTTCATCTGATATGCTTTCCCTGTCGTGTGTGTGTGTGTGTGTGTGTGTGTGTGTGTGTGTATATGTGTGTGTGTGTGTGTGTGTGTGTGTGTGTGTGTGTGTGTGTATATGTGTGTGTGTGTGTGTGTGTGTGTGTGTGTGTATATGTGTGTGTGTGTGTGTGTGTGTGTGTGTGTGTATATATGTGTGTGTGTGTGTGTGTGTGTGTGTGTGTATATATGTGTGTATATATGTGTGTGTGTGTGTGTGTGTGTGTGTGTATATGTGTGTATATATGTGTGTGTGTGTGTGTGTGTGTGTGTGTGTGTGTGTGTGTGTGTGTGTGTGTATATGTGTGTGTATATGTGTGTGTGTGTGTGTGTGTGTGTGTGTGTGTGTGTGTGTGTGTGTGTGTGTGTGTGTGTGTGTGTGTGTGTGTGTATTGGAGTTCCATGCTTCTTTCTCCTCAGAAAATTATTGTTGATGCAAAACCTGTTCTACTAGCTAAGTGCATTCAAGAAACATAGAAAAGCACTGGCCTTTCTGTGGGGGAATATGACTAAAGGCTGCCCTTTGCTCATTAGTCTGTCTTTTCAGGATTACTTTGATTTGTGTGAAGCATCTTGGAATACTTTAATGTATGTCTAAATACAATGCAAAGTTGTTATTTTTGGCTATAACTTTTGGGTGGGTGTTACTGCTGTCTATAGAAAGTAAATTACCCTTTTCTTGATTTTTCGGTTTAAACAGTCATTGTATGGCTTTGCGGGAGTAGTGCACTTTTGCATGATTATTGTGATTTGTATGCAGCAGCTTGCAATACTTTGAGTGGCTACTATTTCCATAGCACAAAACTGAAATACAATACATGGAGTTCATGTTTAGCTATAACTGCTGGGTGAGGGTGAAAGCTGTCTGTAGAAAGTAACTGACTCTCTCTGATTTCCTTAGTTTAAACTGTTAAACTGTCACTATCTGGCTTTGCAGGACTAGTGTGCTTTTGCAGGATTAATGTAATTTGAGTGAAGCAACTGAAATACTTTAATGTGTGGCTACTGTTGGGTGAGTTCACACAGCTGAAATATAAAATATGGTAGTAATTGTATGACAGTCATCTGAAGTGCACACAGATGCAGCTATAACTCCTGGGTGGGAGTGGGAGCTGTCTGCTGACAGTAAATGATCCTTATGCTTTTTTCCTCAGTTTACACTACCTGGCTTTGCAAGACTAATAGTATGCATTTCTGTATAGTAAAATGTACCACTTAAGTGGTCATCTGAGATATGCACAGACAAAGTAATTATTATTGCTGGGGCTGTCTGTGAAAGAAGATGACTATTTACCTGTTGTTGCTTGCTCATTATTCTGTTTTTGCAAATGTGATGTGTGTGATGCACCTTGGAATACTTTAATGTAGGGCAACTGTTTGAGTAGTGAAAAGGTAAAGTAAATTACATAGTCCTCCTCTTTTATCAAAGATATCTGAATTGCACACAGATGTGGCTATAGCTGCTTGGTGGTTGTTGTCTGTTTGAAAGTAACTTTAAAAAAACAAATAAGGCATAAAATGCATCACAGAGCATCTGGATCTTCTGAGGTTCTTGGTGGCCCACAAATCGTAAGGTTTTATAAATGGATTCTGATATAGGCTTAGTAGTGGTCTCTGCTCTGAACTCCCCCTTTCTAAAACTGTTTTTTCTGTAAGCTGTGCACAAGAGATCACTGTAGCTTGTGTGGGAGCCTGAGGATGAGGTTATTATTTCTTTAATTTTATTCTCAACCCTCAAAAGTGTGCAGAGATCTCCATAGTTTATGTTGGACTTGGGAAAGTATGAACTTTATTTCTTTAACTTTTCTCTGAAACTTCAGAGTTGTGCACAAAGTGTCACTATAGGTCACTGGAAAGCCCCAAATGCACTTTTTCAAAAGAACACACACATTAACACATGCAGCCACATCTCATGGCATCTCTACTTCTAAACCCATTATGCAAGCTACCACACTATCCAACGTTTTGGTCATTGGAGACTCCATTGTGAGATGCACTGATGTCCCTCTAACCAGGATGAGTAAGGAGGAAGTCACACTTAGTAGCTTATCAGGGACCAGGATCCACCACATTACACATGGAGTCACGTCATTGAACCACAAGTACCAGTATGACTCAGTCATAGTTCATGTGGGCTTAAATGATGTGAGACACCTCCCTAGACTTTTTGAAGAGAGACATCATGGAGCTCTCAGAATATGTGCCCCAGGCTGGTATGAGCCTAGCAATAAGCAGCATTTTTCCTTCCCAAGGATGATGCCACAATGCAAACAAAAGATGACTGACTTTAATAACTGCCTTAGATTCTGGTGTCATTCTGGGGTGCAATATTTGTCAGCATGGAAGGCGATGGTCAATAGACCATGTTGCTTTGCTGGGGATGGTCTGCACCTCTCCTGTCTAGTCTTTCAATTATCAGTTAAAACACTGTCCTGCCCCATAGTACCTTTAGGTCATGCCAAACATAGTAATTCTGACTTAGCAAATGAAAACCAAGAAAATCAAAAGGTGATGCTGTTCAAGGCTGGGATTCTAAACAAAAAACTCCACTCCCTAGCAACTCTCTTTACCCTAGAGATTTGTGCAGTCACTGAGATATGGCTTAAAGCCACAGACAGCCACCAATGGTACAAGGTTATAATGCCTTCCACATATTTAAACCAGCTTCTACACAGGCAGGGTCTAAAGGTGGAAGCATCTCGATTTACACCAAAAATAAATATACCTTATGGCTGGTCAAACAGGACAATGCACTTGAACTTCTCCACAATCGAATCATCATAGGCAAAATCCCATAAAACTTGCTTGCAAGCTATAGGTCTGTCTCCTTCTATGACCCAGGAAATCCATAACATGTATTTAAACTTACTGGAAACACTCACCATCCAACTCAATACCATATTCATGGGCTACTTTAATTACCCTACTATTAGCTGGGAATTATATATGACACCAAACATACAGGCACAGAGATTCCTGGATTGTGTTAACACAAACTCCCTTGGCTACATTGTCAATACACCAACAAGGGGTGCAGCCATACTGGATCTGGTCCTCACTAATATGGGAGAGTGCAGCACCCTCCCTGTTGTAATGTCTTGTCTAGTAAGGTCAGACCACAAAATGGTCCCCTTTGAAGTAAAAATAAAACCTGGAACCCCAGCTAACCCTGGAATATTCAGGAACTACTCTAACGCTAACATTCTACTACTAAGTGATAACCTGGCAAAATTTCAAGCCCCCATAAACCCAGAGAACACTGCTGCGTACGTGGAACTGTTCACGGAGACCCTATACAAGTATGTTAATAGCTGCATAGAGGGAGTTGTGCCCACCAGGATGAAGTACAGAACTAACTAAAAAAAAACAAGCCACCTGGGTGGAATAACAGCATCAATAGGTTGTATAACCGAAGGAAGAAAATGATGGCAAAAATTAGGAGGTGCAGCACCCAGCAGGATAAAAACACTCTCATCAAATTAAACAAACCACTCGGAGGACAAATAAAGTTTACCAAAGCCAAAGTCAAGGTAAATTTGGCTTTCCAGACCAAAAGCAACCGCCCACAACCTCAAAGTCAATACACACTTCCCGGGATTCATGAAGCTTGCGCCATGTGCAGGTGTAGCGTCGGCGGTCCAACACCAAATATGGCCATTGAGTGATCCAGGTACGAGCTGTTCCCACATGCACAACCTGCGTACGCTATGCCCGCACAGCTCCCGGGCCCTGTATGCTAATTACCCCATGTGCAGCAGTGCAGCATGCAAATGAAGGTATCCAGGAAGTGGTGCAGGCATAGTGTAAGCATGCAGAAATGTAAACCATAAAAAATGGTTTACATTTTTGCAAACATAACATCGGAGCTATGAGAGCCGACCAAACACATGTATTATATGGTTAATATATGCCAGTGGCTAAATATATAGCCATTGGCATAAAAAAAAATGTACATAATATAAAATTAACATTTAATATTTATATTCACACTATCGCAAAGTGAAGCGCAGGGCAGCAGTGCGCAAGCGGGATCGCAAGGAATATAGAAAAATATAGAATAAAACTGCAATGTAACACATATCATGATTTCCCCGTAATAGTCATTGGCAGGCATGCTACAACACACCATGGCGCAAGGGTTGCTAAGGGGCTGTGACAGAGTTATGCGCGGTAGCTAGGAATTAGTAGGCAATGCCATGCAAATAAGAGGAGTAATAGTGAATCACAGATTCCCTGCTGGTGTAAGGATGCACCTCACTGCGTAGCATTAATAACACTGAGTTGTGCCCTTGAGATAAAGATGACATCAAGAGAGGGGTGTGTCACCTTTGCTGTAAGCACATTGGAGCATTGCTAAACCGGTTTGCCCGTAGCTAAGCAAAGCTTCAGGAAGGGGGTGTGTTGAACTGTTTATAGCTTTGCTTAGCTGAGAGTACACGAGGTAACCGAGTATGCATGTGAACGGAGATGAAAACGCACTTAAACCCGGTAAATGGGTTTGCGCAGCGCGCACTGGAGCTGAAAAAGGAAGGATATAGGAAGCAGCAGGGAAACTGGAGTACAAGTGACTAACACCTAGGAACCTACAGTGGGCCATTGACAACAGCTAACAAGGCTGCAAGCAGCTACCTGCAGAACAGGAAAGGGGAGGGGCTGTACTGCAAAGAAAATAGTAAAGTGTCACAGCAGAACAAAGCAGATTTGTAGTATATCAGCTACAAGACACATTTTGCAACACATGACTGGGTTGGGAAAGTACAAGACAAGAAAGACGGCAGGTGGATGCATGCCTGATAATGGGAGGGGATCCAGGTTTAAAAGTGAATTAAAGGGCAACAGATTAATCAAGGCAGGCAAGCATAACTCCACAGTAAAGGACCCACACTTGCAGTACTCACTGTAAAACCCATAATTAAAATACCCTGCAGCTGGAATTGCTGATAAACACCCAATGGGTAAATCAGCAGCATCCATAACAAAATAGTATAAAGTTTGAAAGCACCTCACACACACTTTGTATACACCAATGGTGCAGAGTGTATGGGAATACACGACAGGGAACTTTTAGTATGTACATGTTAGGAGCTGCCATAGCTTTAATCCACCAGCATGTGTTGGAGAATGAAGGTGATGTGGAGGATGATGCACACAACCACCTCAGGCACCAGAGGAGGAGAAGAGTGTTCAGACCCAGGGTAACCTACCAGGGGCTACATGATCTGGAAATAGTAGAGCATTACAGGGTGGACAGGGACACCCTACAGCAACTTGTGGAGCTGTGCCGGCCATGCCTCAGATTGAGAAATAACAGAGGGAAACCCATCCCAGTGGATATGAAAGTATGTGTAAGCCTGAGAATACTAGCTACAGGTACCTTTCAAAAGCCAACTGGGGATATAATCGGGATCTCTCACTGGCATCAGCATCCAGGGAACTTCACCAGTTCCTGGATGCCATGTTACCACATTCCAATGAGCACATATACTTCCCCCAAACGCAGGAAGAGTTGGCCAGCAATATGCGTCTCTTCCACTGTGTGGCAGAATACCTGGAGGTACTGGGTGCAATAGACTGCACGCACATACACATCAAGTCACCATCCAGTGAGTAGGGTAGGCGCTACATAAACCACGAGGGATACCCCTCCATCAACTTCCAGGTTGTGTGCAATGCCCAGGGCATTATCATGGATCACAACTCCCACATCTGGCATGTCTCACAGCTGTATCAGGTATTTGCCAGGGGGGACATCCCATATAGCTACCTGGTGGGGGATGCTGGCTATGCACTGGAACCATGGATGATGACTCCCATCAGAAATGCACACACACCCATGCAGGAACACCATAATGGGGCACAAACCAGAATCATCATAGAGCATGTGTTTGGGATGCTTAAATCACGGTTCCGTTGCTTGGACATATCTGGTGGAGCCTTGCAGTACTCTCCAGGCACGTATGCCTACATCTTCATAGTGTGTGCCATGCTACACGATATGATCCTGCAGAAACCGCTGCAGCAGGGACAGAATGGTGTAGGCCCTCACAGCCCACCACCATTGCCAAGGGCCCCACAGACACAGAGGTACTCAGACCATGGACACCCTTAGCCAGCCCTAGTAGGGCATGCCCAGTATGCCCATGCTTTGGCAAGGAGGAAACCTATAGCACACACACTGACAGTGTAGGCACCTAGGGACTGACACCTTTCTCCACCTGCACACACAGTAAAAATGGATGGCACACACACAAGACTACCTGTAAATTGTCATGTATAGGCAGTCTACTGTGTGCATCCAACATAGGCAGCCCTCAACTATTGCACACACAACTGCTATTGGCACAAGGTAAGTCAACACCTGAACAGTACATTAAGCTATCAGCATGTGCTGATACTGTATGTATAGGTTCATAGGTAGGTACATGGCTAACTGCCTGAGGGCGTTCATAAGCCTAGCCAAAATGTGTCAGCTTTTTCCACCCCATTGATTCATTAACTGTCCCACTGTAGAGCAGAGCCAGTGGTGGGATCCCTGGGGTGTATCTACTCTTCCCCATCCACTGTTCAAGGTTTCTCTTGAAGAGTGTTAGTGAGGGGCTCTTTTATAATGCAATTAGGGATGTTGCTCCAAAGTATGGGGAGTTTCTGTGACAGGAATCTCTCCCTCCAGCATCTTCCAGTTATTGTGGCAAGGTTCAGCTCACTACAGCGTGTGGCTCACTGTGACATGGATTCCCATAGGTGGAACATATCCATTACACCTGAGTTCGTCATGGCTTTGTTGGCCAGGAGAGATCATCTCTGAGTAAATGAGATGCCACTGAGTAAAGCAGGAGTTTATTCAGTCTGGCTGCATAGGACATATGTTTGAGGCCAGTAATCCTCTTGGCGAGGTACATTCATGGACCTTCCAGCTGTTGGAAGTGTCTTCTGAGGTACATCCCAAATAGGTTATTATACTCTATGATGGGACTGATGAGTGATGAGTAAAGGGGCACTATAACCTCAGTATGTCTAGATATGAACACTTTAGTAATCAGATGGCCTACATAGAAGGATGTCCTAACTACTTTGCAGATATGATTGTCAAAGGAGAGATCACTATCTACATTAGTCCCCAGATACCCTATTACCTCGTCTGTATTAAAGTGGCTGCCACTTGTGTGTTAATATGTGGGTGCTTAATATTCCACAGTAGAATGACCATGCAGTTTGTGGCACTTAGCTGGAGGCCATGACTTTGACACCCTGTGTCGGTCTCTGTGAGGCCCCTTGAAGGATGTCTGTGTCAGCTGGACTGTCAGTTATGGCTCCCAGTTTGCAATCATTGCCAAACATGGTCTGCCGTAGTCCGCCTGTGTTTGCCTGTACCTCTAAGAAGTATATGCCAAACAGTAAGAGTCCCAGGACTGTGTCCTGTGGGACAGCAGTCACGACTGGTTAATAGTTGGACCCTGGAGACCGGTAGTCGTACCATATGGGTTCTGTGTGTAAGCCCATTGGCAACCCATCCTGTGATGTATGGAGACAGTATAAAAAGGACACAAAACAAGAACCATTGCCATCCATAATGCACCCTGTCATGTCACATTGCAGCACCTAATTCCACAAACATATGAACATTAACATGTATCATACATATGTACACCAGCTGTCACATTTTGTTTTCAGTAGTGAGGAATGTTTGTAGTAAAATGTATATTCTAAACACCATAACATTTGTACATATCTCAGATGTCTTAGTGGTAAAGTCAGTGACTGTGGTGTTCATGGTCCCGGGTTCAAGACCTGCAAGGGATGTTAATTTATTTTGAGGGCCAGAATAAGGGCTGTTGGATGCAAGTGGATTAAAGCACTTTTAAGCAGTTGTAAGCAGGTTTGCACAATGGTAAGTGGTGCTTAAACACGGTTAAATGGATAAGCGCTTCACAGGTTTAACCTTTGCTTAACATCGCGCAGTTCACGGGCAAACCTGCTTACAACTGCTTAAATGTGCGTTATTCACACTTTCCCTACCAGTGCCTACTCTGAGAGGTAAAATAATAACCCCTTCCAGGATTAGAACCCACAACCATGTACACCATCCTCAGAGTAACCTACCACTAAGCTACCTGAGATGTACATATGCCAGTTCAGTATTCAGACAGGTTAAAACACAAAACGGAGGATTGTGTGAAAATAGGACAAACCGCCATGTACCCAATGAAAGGTGTATGCTATATAAATATATATATATATATATATATATATATATATATATATATATATATATATATATATATATATATATGAGAAAGATACATAGATACATGTCGATATATAGACATATACATATAGATAGGTTAAAAACATCTACACATGTATGGAGGTACAGATAAATGTATGCAATAATATATATTTTACATCTATATCTATATACATATCTATATACACACATATATATATATATATATATATATATATATATATATATATATATATATATACATGTGTGTATACAGCATCTGAAGTGTTCAAATCTGAGTATAACATGGACCATAGCAATCACACATTCTGTCCCCCAAACAATATGAACATAACATATGAAGAGTATATGCCAATCCACTATTACAAATATGTTCTATGGACACAAGTCACCACACAACTACAATGACTGCAAATATCCATGACAGAAATACACAGCTTTCATTTATCAAAACTTTATTACATTCTGATGTATTACCAAAAGGATTCAAAGACTAACAGTACCTGCATGCTATATAGGAAGCATTTAACAGTGCCTTAATGAATCCGCCTGCAATTACCATAGTATTAGTCCACTAAGGGATAGGTGTTCACATAGGGAAAGAACCCACACACATGTAGAAGATGTATAAAAGCAGTTCCTACACACCTGCATCTGCTATGTACACCCACCAACATTTAACCCACACCCAAACTAATTACAATACATACTGTCATACCATAACCAATTATTCACCCACTGTATGACATCTGCTGAAACCTTAACATACCTGGACACAAACACACTAACATGGCCCTGTGTGAAATAGTTGCTGTTATACAATGGAACAGCTGCTGATGTTACAGGATTTGTTTGAACTAATCCAATTTCAGAGGGTTGAAAAGTAATTGCACCAGGAATTGTTACCGATTACTGATTATCAGCACAGTATTATACACATTTACACCAAACAAAAGATGTCTGGTGAGCACACTGTAAACCCCCTAACATTATATGCATAGACATGCAGCCTTGAGCTGGTCAAACATCCTGGCAAGACTGAAACATATGCAGAAGTATTTGGTACAGACAAACCCTGCACAAGTAGCAATGTTCAGAAATATAACAGCAGTACTCACATTTAGACCAAATCCTCTAGGCATTACACACAGTATATTAGGGTTTGTCTCCATACAGCTGTTGCAATAGATTTCAAACAACAGTTCCAGGCTGTCTTCCTCACAAGTAAGGCAAAGGGACAATGCCTAAGTGGAGTACTCAATTATACTCCACTGTTGCCATGGTATTGGCTAAGGCAGTAGCTGCACAGCTGATGTGCATGTAATTAACTACTTTGGAACACCAATTGGTTATCAGGATAGCACATCTTACTGATCCCTAAATATAAAAGGATGCCTTGTCACACATTCAAACCATCTGTATTAGCCTGTAGAACAGTACAAAATACCCAACAGCCGATTGAAACACAAACCGAAAACGAGTAATATACCAGTCAATAACGCCTCCAGTTACTAAGAAGGTATGTATAACATTAAGTATGTCTGTGTTTTTAGTACCTGTTCTGTAATAATTACAGTGTAATCAATGCATATAGTGGAAATAGCTATCTTATAGTAATGTATTGTTGAGCAGTAGTAATGCTTGTAGTATTCTATGTGTGTACTGCTGTAGGTCACAAGGCAAACTCCTCATACACCACAAGGGATGATATATATGGGCTTGGAACTCACCAATTCTCTTCCAGCCACTGTCAGTGTCAGGGTTGGTCCAACAAGTATGTGCTATAACAGGGGATAGTATATGTTGATATATTATTACAGTAGACATATGTATGGGTGTATAAGTAAGATGAACATGTCAAAGGTGGGCTTACTGTGCAAATATGGTTTGCATTGTGGGATATTGTGCCAATAACTGTGTAATGTACAGTATTTTAGGCAAATCTGTATTCCATTTTACATAGCATTTCTGTTATGTTATGCAAACGTTAGTTATGTCTATTGGCAATTACAATAGTCAATAACAGGATACATATGACTTGTATTCATCTGACAGTTTAGCAGCATGATTGCAAAGATAATTGGAAGAGCTAGGTAACTATCCATGCACATAACACATGTAATAACCACCTCTCTAGTATTGTTTGCAAGCAATAACAGCTGTGCATGTGTACATGTTATGCAAATGTGTAGTGACTCTTGTTACAGGGCTGGGCCAAATGGCTATGTGCACACCTACATAGAGTGGATATTGAGAGTAGAGACACACTGGTTGAACTTTCAGGTTTGTGTAGCCTAACCTCACATTGCCAACCTAACAGCCACTTGCAAATACTGTATGTAAGGTAGTGCACAGTAGTGGTAATGAAAAAGGTTGCATATCATCTTTAACTCCAGTGTAAAATCTGCAGTTGGAGTGTAAGATGTACGAGACTGCTGCCCATGTGTAATAGCTGCTTCAGAGGTGATGGCTTACACTATCGGATTATATCCTGATCATGTTGATAGTGGCAGCAGAGTCTATTGATACATGACTCTGTTTGGGGAGTGGGTGTCTGTGCCCAACAGAGCTCATGGTTCTGGTGGATATGTGAGTATATACCCAGAAAAGGAAACAGACCTGTAGACAGTTGCATCATCTGTAATAAGCTATCAGGATGTGATGTGCTCCTCAGAGGAGGATTGCTGTTAAAGGTAGCTACTATGTTTCTGTAATAGCCAGTGTTGTCATGTCCATAACACAAATATTTACTTGTAAGCATCACTGTCTAAAACATCTTCATAAGCAATACGTAAACTAAATACAGTACTTGGTACTTGTAGTACTGAATGCTTATACAGGCAAGTCCACTAGTCAGCTACTGGTGTTTACTAATGTCAGCTTTGTGCATGTGGCCATCCTGGGGGAATGTAATCTCTATGCCATGTACACTGCCAAATCCACCTAACACCACACCCTGCACATTGTCTGGGATGCAGCTACAGGGGTAAGCTGGAAGGCAGTCCAGTCTACAGCCATGACTGGACTGACAGTCATGAGGTGTAGGTTAGCACATGCATCTCATCATCACAACCAACACATACCCTTACCAGAACACAGTAAGGACACCCACACATACTAACATAAATCACACACATTCACAGAGGCTTCTAAGTATCTGGCCAAGCAAGTGACCTCCCAAGCTGGAATACACAGAAAACAAAATACACAAACTGTATGACATAGTTTGCATAATTGTGCCACACCTCATGGCCGGAAACATGCCCAACAGTACTCATTTGTGAATGCAAACTCTAGCACTATGTTACACACCAAGCTATACGAGGGCAAACATACTGTCAGCTGCCTGTCTGCCATGATTAGCCACATACCCATACACTCAGACCACCTTTTGAACTATACACATGGCTCTGGCATAGTCCATGTTGTTGTGCAGGACCTGTGATGCAGTAGCCTGGACTGCATGAAAACACACATGTAGGAACTGTCAGGTCTTGTAGCCCATGCAGGTATGTCCCAAGGCCTGGGTAGCATTCTGCCATTGGCCAGAATGATACTGCAGTACAGGGACAAAAGGATTGTATTCCACAATTGTCTAATGTACTGATGCAATTCAAAGGGTATCCAGTATCTCTCTGCCTGGGATAACATGGTTGACAGACCATGATGCTTTGCCAGACAGGGCCTGCACCTGTCACCCCTGGGAATCTGGATACTGGCTAGGGCTCATGGTTCCCCTATAGTGCCTTCATCATGCAAAGTTCAAGTGAAAGTCCACTGCTGTAATAAGGACAGCCAAGCAATAAACTGCGGGTCTCGCTACTCAACAATACATTTCAGAAACTCAATATGGACTCACTTATGTCAATTCTTAACATGGAGAACATATCTGTGCAGTGAATGAGATATGGTTCAATGCTCCGGAGAGCACACCTGCATGACCATGTTATAACACATACCTCACCTCTTACCCATTATCCTTTATTGGAACACATGGGTCACGGGTGTGTTCATATTCCTGAAGGATATGTACACCCCCACACTAGTTGCACTTGCATAACTTCAGATGCATTATGCTGAGCAACTACCTTTGTGCCAAAGTGGAATCCAAATTGCACCTTTCGACAGATCACCCACCATGCCTCAAAATTCCCAACTGTCATATTGTGCTGTAATGGGGAATATTAGGTTTGAGACAGGAAACCATAATAATGGCTACTCTCAACTCTTCCATTATGAACTAGGAAGACTCCTCCTGTACTAACACCTGCGCTCAATGCATGTTGGATTTCATCAACCCCAATGACCTGGATCACCATAGTCACACAAACAGGGCTAACAGTATGCTACACATAGTCAGTCTCCAAAGCCAATGTTATGCTTCTTAAGAGCAAAGTGGTGACTGTCATGGCACCCATGCAGATGGACAATGCATGTGCAAACGCTGAATCCTATACAAATGAACTTTAAACACTCACATAAGTGCAGTGATTGTGCCATTGAAACAGAATCAAGATTCAACCAAGCACAAACAAGAAGGCAAAAACTGGTGGTACCCTGCCTTAAATTGTACCACAGAAGGTCGTAACTGTTGCAAGAGTGAACACACATGAGTGGAGGTGATCCCTGGTCAGCCTCCGTAAGATGCAGTTACACCATATAAAACCACAAAAGCTGCTGTGAAACTAGTCAGCCACATATTATGAGGCCAAACCACAGAGCATTCCATAGCTGTGTCATGAATCATAATGGCAACAACAAGACCTGCCATGCTTCACAGCACTATGGCATGGGAGGTACTGCACCTACAGAAATAGCACCTGTTCATCCAGATAGGGTCTTGGAGAACCTAAACCCGCTCCCACCTCCCCCTCAACAGGTACACACATTTATATATCCATGTACACTACAGAGCCCCTGTAATAACTATGCAGGTTCAAGCTGCACTTTCTAAAGCCACACATACAGCTTTCATGGGACCTGTCAACATCCCAGGGTGTATCCTACACAAATGTTAGAACAATTTGCTCTCCACATACACATCATGTTCAATCATAGCTTCATGTCAGGCTGTGTACACACTGAATGGTGCACATCAACAGTTATCACACCCCACAAATGGGAAGACATCACTGATAATGGGAATTACTGCACTACTACCCGCTGAGTCTGGTCTGTAAGGCCATGAACCGTGATCAACTTATTTGATGTAGTCTTTACAGATGTAGATGACAGTAGGGTTGATTCACACAGCATATCATGACCTTGCCAGGTCTTAGGACACCATCACCCATACTGTGTTCCAGCTACACTCGGTAAACTAGGTGTATATTCCTATGCCACAGGAGAGGCTGGAAACTGGACTGCTGGCAGAACCAACACTACACAAGGTGTCTGACTAATACATGCACATCAAACCAGTGCCGGCTACAGTAATATATGGTTAATTCCTGGTACTTCCCCTCTTTGTTATCTATACCACACAGACTAACACAGAAGGCATCTGCCTATTGAAGTTTGCAAATGACTATGAGCTAGGAGCAATAGTTGACTCAGTGTGCTGTGGTCAACATACAGAAGGGCCTTTGTGGGTCAGATGTGTGGTGTGTGATGTATGGCCACAATTTGACAGCTAAGTATTGCATTGTCATCCCCTATGTTAAAAACCCTGTACCCATGAACTACCACCTAGGCAGCAGTCAACATAATGAAAACTGTGTGTGTATGGGATGCATCTGGACAGTAGTCATTCCTTTGATAGTTACTTCACCACACCAGTCAGGTAGTTGTAAGTGGCATACCTAATCATGACAGGGTGCCATCCATGAATATAGAGATCATTGTTCAGCCATACTCAACACTCAAGTGACCCATAATAGATCACATATTTCCTTTAAGGGTTATTGGCCATGTTCAGATTGCCTGCACTGGACTTCCCAATCCCTAGCTCCACTATGTAGCATGATGCCTACCCTGAATAAAGCCATGTCCAACCCAGAGATGCTGGGCATGCTACACTTACACATCCTGATTTCAAATAAACACATACTTCATGGACATCCACCTTTCTAGTACAAGGATCAAACATGCCTGACAGGTCTCTGTCCCATACACTTTACATACTCCTGCCATACTATGCAGCCCTGTCCAGCAAAGCTGCACATTGCCCCTCTTTGTGACATGGTGTGATGACTGCGTGGCAAATATATCAGTAACCCTGTGGATCAGTTCTGTGGCACTGCTTGAACTGGCCACTGAAACCTACCTGTCTGTTGGCTACAGCTAGGTAACCTTTCAGCCTAGGCTCATAAATGGCCCAGGGCATATAACCTACTAGTTCACTATGACCATACATGCTATAGTTGATATCCAACCCTGCAAATACCATCAGGCTAGCTTTTGTCAAATGTGTTTC
The DNA here is from genome assembly GCF_019279795.1 of Protopterus annectens. Taxonomy (NCBI): domain Eukaryota; kingdom Metazoa; phylum Chordata; order Ceratodontiformes; family Protopteridae; genus Protopterus; species Protopterus annectens. The sequence continues at coordinate 206,326,482 of NC_056750.1, forward strand.
ACATGTGCAACACGGGCAATACACAGCAGGATGATACACAGCTGTACTGTGCCATGTAGATGTATATGGAAAAACACATACATGTAAAACATTCTGTAAGCAAGTCTGCAGGGTCACAGGTCACATCCCTAAAGGCTATGTATGACTATATATGTGACATATACACAGCATTAAGGTCTATTGCATTAATTTGAACACATCCAGGCATGTGCTGATAGGTAAAGACACTAGTACAGGCAAACAGACATGCTCACATCAAGACAACATCCACATGGAGTATGAGCAATGTCATCACTTGATGCACACATATATGGTGATAACATCAAATCACCAGTAAGGGTCAAATGTGTGTGAGTTAAACATGTCAGTGGTGTTAGTGTCATGTAGATTTGCAAAGACATATTTGTAATCTTAATAAATGCGATACACGTATTTTCAGCTGTACTTCTGTACTTCTCTCTGAGTTACTATGACCTGTCTCCATCCTTATGTCTTCCAGGTATGCTGCATGCCAGGCTGGGTAAATGATGTTGGTGGCCACAATCGCACCTATCAGCAGGTGTGCC
>NC_056750.1:206327547-206344983 GCF_019279795.1 Protopterus annectens
AGGGGGGCACTGATTACAATAGAATCACTGGGGATGAGGCTATATGGTTACAAAATATCACGGAGGATGAGGTTATGGTTACAATTGAATCACTGAGGATGAGGTTATGGTTACAATAGAATCACTGAGGATGAGGCTATGGTTACAATAGAATCACTGAGGATGAGGCTATGGTTACAATAGAATCACAGAGGATGAGGTTATGGTTACAATTGAATCACTGAGGATGAGGTTATGGTTACAATAGAATCACTGAGGATGAGGCTATGGTTACAATAGAATCACTGAGGATGAGGTTATGGTTACAACAGAATCACTGAGGATGAGGCTATGGTTACAATAGAATCACTGAGGATGAGGTTATGGTTACAATAGAATCACTGAGGATGAGGCTATGGTTACAATAGAATCACTGAGGATGAGGCTATGGTTACAATAGAATCACTGAGGATGAGGCTATGGTTACAATAGAATCACTGAGGATGAGGTTATGGTTACAATAGAATCACTGATGATGAGGCTATGGTTACAATAGAATCACAGAGAATGAGGCTATGGTTATAATAGAATCACTGAGGATGAGGCTATGGTTACAATAGAATCACTGAGGATGAGGCTATTGTTACAGTAGAATCACTGAGGATGAGGCTATGGTTACAATAGAGTCACTGAGGATAAGGCTATGGTTACAGTAAAATCACTGAGGATGAGGCTATGGTTACAATAGAATCACTGAGGATGAGGCAATGGTTACAATTGAATCACTGAGGATGAAAGTATGATTACATTAGAATCACTGAGGATGAGGCTATGGTTACAATAGAATCACTGAGGATGAGGCTGTGTTTACAATAGAATCACTGAGGATGAAGCTATGGTTACAATAAAATCACTGAGGATGAGGCTATGGTTACAATACATTCACTGAGGATGAGATTATTCTTAAAATATAATCCTTGAAGATGAGGCTATGGTTACAATAGAATCACTGAGGATGAGACTATGGTTACAATAGAATCACTGAGGATGAAGCAATGGTTATAAAATAATCAGTGAGGATGAGACTATGATTACAATAGAATCATTGAGGATGAGGATATGGTTACAATAGAATCACTGAGGATGAAAGTATGATTACATTAGAATCACTGAGGATGAGGCTATGGTTACAATAGAATCACTGAGGATGAGGCTATGGTTACAATAGAATCACTGAGGATGAGGTTATGGTTACAATAGAATCACTGAGGATGAGGCTATGGTTACAATAGAATCACTGAGGATGAGGCTATGCTTACAATAGAATCACTGAGGATGATGCTATGGTTACAATAGAATCACTGAGGATGAGGCTATGGTTACAACAGAATCACTGAGGATGAGGCTCTGGTTACAACAGAATCACTGAGCATGAGGCAATGGTTAGAATAGAATCACTGAAGATGAGGTTATGCTTACAATAGAATCAGTGAGGATGAGACTATGGTTGCAATAGAATCACTGAGGATGAGGTTATGGTTACAATATAATCACTGAGGATGAGGCTATGGTTACAAGAGAATCACTGAGGATGAGGTTATGTTTACAATAGAATCACTGAGGATGAGGCTATGGTTACAATAAAATCACTGAGTATGAGGCTCTGTTTACAATACAATCACTGAGGATGAGGCTATGGTTACAATAGAATCACTGAGGATGAGGCTATGGTTACAATAGAATCACTAAGGATGAGGCTATGGTTACAATAGAATCACTAAGGATGAGGCTATGGTTACAATAGAATCAGTGAGGATGAGGTGTGGTTAAAATAGAATCACTGAGGATAAGGCTATTGTTAAAACAGAATCACTGAGGATGAGGCTATTGTTAAAACAGAATCACTGAGGATGAGGTTATGGTTACAACAGAATCACTGAGGATGAGGCTCTGGTTAAATATAATCACTGAGGATGAGGCTCTGGTTAAATAGAATCACTGAGGATGAGGCTATGGTTACAATAGAATCACTGAGGATGAGGCTATGGTTACAATAGAATCACTGAGGATGAGGTTATGGTTACAATAGAATCACTGAGGATGAGGCTATGGTTACAATAGAATCACTGAAGATGAGGCTATGGTTACAGTATAATCCCTGAAGATGAGGCTATGGTTACAATAGAATCACTGAGGATGAGGCTCTGTTTACAATAGAATCACTGAGGATGAGGCTATGGTTGCAATAGAATCACTGAGGATGAGGCTATGGTTGCAATACAATCACTGAGGATGAGGCTATGGTTGCAATACAATCACTGAGGATGAGGCTATGGTTACAATAGAATCACTGAGGATGAGGCTATGGTTACAATAGAATCACTGAGGATGAGGCTATGGTTGCAATACAATCACTGAGGATGAGGTTATGGTTACAATAGAATCACTGAGGATGAGGCTATGGTTACAGTAGAATCACTGAGGATGAGGCTATGGTTATAATAGAATCACTGAGGATGAGGTTATGGTTACAATAGAATCACTGAGGATGAGGTTATGGTTACAATAGAATCACTGAGGATGAGGTTATGGTTACAATAGAATCACTGAGGATGAGGCTATGGTTACAATAGAATCACTGAGGATGAGGCTATGGTTACAATAGAATCACTGAGGATGAGGCTATGGTTACAATAGAATCACTGAGGATGAGGCTATGGTTACAACAGAATCACTGAGGATGAGGCTATGGTTACAATAGAATCACTGAGGATGAGGCTATGGTTACAATAGAATCACTGAGGATGAGGCTATGGTTACAATAGAACCACTGAGGATGAGGCTATGGTTACAATAGAATCACTGAGGATGAGGCTATGGTTACAATAGAATCACTGAGGATGAGGTTATGGTTACAATAGAATCACTGAGGATGAGGCTATGGTTACAATAGAATCACTGAGGATGAGGCTATGGTTACAATAGAATCACTGAGGATGAGGCTATGGTTACAATAGAATCACTAAGGATGAGGCTATGGTTATAATAGAATCACTGAGTATGAGGCTATTGTTACAATAGAATCACTGAGGATGAGGTTATGGTTACAATAGAATCACTGAGGATGAGGCTATGGTTACAATAGAATCACTGAGGATGAGGCTATGGTTACAATTGAATCACTGAGGATGAGGTTATGGTTACAATAGAATCACTGAGGATGAGGCTATGGTTACAATAGAATCACTGAGGATGAGGTTATGGTTACAATAGAATCATCAAGGATGAGGCTCTGATTACAATAGAATCACTGAGGATGAGGCTGTTGTTACAATACAATCACTGAGGATGAGGCTATGGTTACAACAGAATCACTGAGGATAAGGCTATGGTTACAACAAAATCACTGATGATGATGTTGTGGTTATAATAGAATCACCAAGGATGAGGCTCTGATTACAATAGAATCACTGAGGATGAGGCTATTGTTACAATACAATCACTGAGGATGAGGCTATGGTTATAACAGAATCACTGAGGATGAGGCTATGTTACAATAGAATCACTGAGGATGAGGTTATGGTTACAATAGAATCAATGAGGATGAGGCAATGGTTACAATATAATCAATGAGGATATGGCTATAGTTATAATAGAATCATTGCGGATGAGGCTCTGGTTACAATAGATTCACTGAGGATGAGGATATGGTTACAATGGAATCACTGAGGATGAAGCAATGGTTACAATAGAATCACTGAGGATGAGGCTTTGGTTACAAAAGAATGACTGAAAATGAGGTTATAGTTACAATAGAATCAATGAGATTGAGGTTATGGTTACAATAGAATCACTGAGGATGAGGCTATGGTTACAATAGAATCACTGAGGATGATGTTATGGTTACAATAGAATCACTGAGGATGAGGCTATGGTTACAATAGAATCACTGAAGATGAGGCTATTGTTACAATACAATCACTGAGGATGAGGCTATTTTTACAACGGAATCACTGAGGATGAGGCTATGGTTAGAACAGAATCACTGAGGATGATGTTATGGTTACAATAGAATCACCGAGGATGAGGCTCTGATTACAATAGAATCACTGAGGATGAGGCTATTGTTACAATATAATCACTGAGGATGAGGTTATGGTTACAAGAGAATCACTGAGGATGAGGCTATGGTTACAATATAATCACTGAGGATGACGTTATGGTTACAATAACATCACAGAGGATGAATATAAGGTTACAAAAGAATCACTGAGGATGAGGCTATTATTACAAAGGAATCACTGAGGATGAGGTTATTGTTACAATAGAATCACTGAGGATGAGGCTATGGTGACAATAGAATCACTGAGGATGAGGCTATGGTTACAAAAGAATCATTGAGAATTAGGGTATGGTTACAACAGAATCACTGAGGATGAGGCTATGGTTAAAATAGAATCACCGAGGATGAGGTTATGGTTACAATCGAATCAATGAGAATGAGGCTATGGTTACAATAGAATCACTGAGGATGAGGCTATGGTTAAAATGGAATCACTGAGGATGAGGCTATGGTTATAATAGAATCACTGAGGATGAGGCTCTGCTTACAATAGAATCACTGAGGATGAGGCTATGGTTACAATAGAATCACTGAGGATGAGGCTATGGTTACAATAGAATCACTGAGGATGAGGCAATGGTTACAATAGAATCACTGAGAATGAGGCTATGGTTACAATAGAATCACTGAGGATGAGGCTATGGTTACAATAGAATCACTGAGGATGAGGTTATGGTTACAATAGAATCAGTGAGGATGAGACTATGGTTACAATAGAATCACTGAGGATGAGGCTATGGTTACAATAGAATCACTGCGGATGAGACTATTGTTACAATAGAATCAGTGAGGATGAGGTTATGGTTACAATAGAATCACTGAGGATGAGGCTATGGTTACAATAGAATCAATGAGGATGAGGCTATGGTTGCAATAGAATCACTGAGGATGAGGCTCTGGTTACAATAGAATCACTGAGGATGAGGCTATGGTCACAAAAGAATCCTTGAGAATTAGGGTATGGTTACAATAGAATCACTGAGGATGAGGCTATGGTTACAATAGAATCATGGAGGATGAGGTTATGGTTACAATAGAATCACTGAGGATGAGGCTATGGTTACAATAGAATCACTGAGGATGAGGCTATGGTTACAATAGAATCACTGAGGATGATGCTATGGTTAGAATAGAATCACAGAGGATGAGGCAATGGTTACAATAGAATCATTGAGGATGAGGCTATGGTTACAATAGAATCCCTGAGGATGAGGCTATGGTTACAATAGAATCACTGAGGATGAGGTTATGGTTACAATAGAATCACTGAGGATGAGGCTATGGTTACAATAGAATCACTGAGGATGAGGCTATGGTTACAATAGAATCACTGAGGATGAGGCACTGTTTACAACAGAATCACTGAGGATGAGGCTATGGTTACAATAGAATCACTGAGGATGAGGCTATGGTTGCAATAGAATCACTGAGGATGAGGCTATGGTTACAATAGAATCACTGAGGATGAGGCTATGGTTACAAAAGAATCACTGAGGGTGAGGTTATGGTTACAATAGAATCACTGAGGATGAGACTATGGTTGCAATAGAATCACTGAGGATGAGGTTATGGTTACAATATAATCAGTGGGGATGAGGCTATTGTTACAACTGATTCACTGAGGATGAGACTATGGTTACAATAGAATCACTGAGGATGAGGCAATGGTTAAAATAGAATCACTGAGGATGAGGCTATGGTTACAATAGAATCACTGAGGATGAGGCTATGGTTACAGTAGGATCACTGAGGATGAGGCTATGGTTACAATAGAATCACTGAGGATGAGGTTATGGTTACAATAGAATCACTGAGGATGAGGCTATGGTTACAATAGAATCACTGAGGATGAGGCTATGGTTACAATAGAATCACTGAGGATGAGGTTATGGTTACAATAGAATCACTGAGGATGAGGCTATGGTTACAATAGAATCACTGAGGATGAGGCTATGGTTATAATAGAATCACTGAGGATGAGGCTATGGATACAATAGAATCACCGAGGATGAGGCTCTGGTTACAATAGAATCACTGAGGATGAGGCTATGGTTACAATAGAATCTCTGAGGATGAGACTATGGTTACTACAGAATCACTGAGAATGAGGGTATGGTTACAATAGAATTACTGAGGATGAGGCTATGGTTACAATAGAATCACTGAGGATGAGGCTATGGTTACAATAGAATCACTGAGGATGAGGTTATGGTTACAATAGAATCACTGAGGATGAGGCTATGGTTACAATAGAATCACTGAGGATGAGGCTATGGTTACAATAGAATCACTGAGAATGAGGCTATGGTTACAATAGAATCACTGAGGATGAGGCTATGGTTACAATAGAATCACTGAGGATGAGGCAATGGTTACAATAGAATCAGTGAGGATGAGGCTCTGCTTACAATAGAATCACTGAGGATGAGGCTATGGTTATAATAGAATCAGTGAGGATGAGGCTCTGGTTACAATAGAATCACTGAGGATGAGGCTATGGTTAAAATGTAATCACTGAGGATGAAGCTATGGTTATAATAGAATCACTGAGGATGAGGCTATTGTTACAATAGAATCATGGAGGATGAAGTTATGGTTACAATAGAATCACTGTGGATGAAGCTATTGTTACAAGAGAATCACTGAGGATGAGGCTATGGTTAGAATTGAATCACTGAAGATGAGTTTATGGTTACAAAAGAATCACTGAAGATGAGGCTATGGTTACAATAGAATCACTGAGGATGAGGCCATGGTTACAATAGAATCACTGAGGATGAGGATATGGTTACAACAGAATCAGTGAGGATGAGGCTATGGTTGCAATAGAATCACTGAGCATGAGGCTCTGGTTGCAATAGAATCACTGTGGATGAGGCAATGGTTACAATAGAATCACTGAGGATGAGGCTATGGTTACAAAAGAATCACTGAAGATGAGGCTATGGTTACAATAGAATCACTGAGGTTGAGGCTATGGTTACAACAGAATGACTGAGGATGAGGCTATGGTTACAATCGGATCACTGTGAATGAGGCTATGGTTACAATAGAATCACTAAGGATGAGGCAATGTTTACAATAGAATCACTGAGGATGAGGTGTGGTTATAATAGAATCACTGAGGATGAGGTTATGGTTACAATAGAATCACTGATGATGAGGCTATGGTTACAATAGAATCACTGAGGTTGAGGCTATGGTTACAATAAAATCACTGAGGATGAGGCTATGGTTACAAAAGAATCACTGAGGATGAGGTTATGGTTACAATAGAATCACTGAGGATGAGGCTATGGTTACAATAGAATCACTGAGGATGAGGTTATGGTTACAATAGAATCACTGAGGATGAGGCTATGGTTACAATAGAATCACTGAGGATGAGGCTATGATTACAATAGAATCACTGAGGATGAGGCTATGGTTACAATAGAATCACTGAGGATGAGGCTATGGTTAAAATAGAATCACTGAGGATGAGGTTATGGTTACAATAGAATCACTGAGGATGAGGTTATGGTTACAATAGAATCACTGATGATGAGGCTATGGTTACAATACAATCACTGAGGATGAGGCTGTTTACAATAGAATCCCGGAGGATGAGGCTAAGGTTACAACAGAATCACTGAGAATGAGGGTATGGTTACAATAGAATCACTGAGAATGAGGCTATGGTTACAATAGAATCACTGAGGATGAGGCTATGGTTACAATACAATCACTGAGGATGAGGTTATGGTTACAGTAGAATCACTGACGATGAGGCTATGGTTACAATAGAATCACTGAGGATGAGGCTATGGTTACAATAGAATCAGTGAGAATGAGACTATGATTACAATAGAATCACTGAGGATGAGGATATGGTTAAAATAGAATCACTGAGGATGAGGTTATGGTTACAATAGAATCACTGAGGATGAGGCTATGGTTACAATAGAATCACTGAGGATGAGGCTATGGTTATAATAGAATCACTGAGGATGAGGCTATGGTTACAATAGAATCACTGAGGATGAGGCTATGGTTACAATAGAATCACTGAGGATGAGGCTATGGTTACAATAGAATCAATGAGGATGAGGCTATGGTTGCAATAGAATCACTGAGGATGAGGCTATGGTTGCAATACAATCACTGAGGATGAGGCTATGGTTACAATAGAATCACTGAGGATGAGGTTATGGTTACAATAGAATCACTGAGGATGAGGTTATGGTTACAATAGAATCACTGAGGATGAGGCTATGGTTACAATAGAATCACTGAGGATGAGGTTATGGTTACAATAGAATCACTGAGGATGAGGCTATGGTTACAATAGAATCACTGAGGATGAGGCTATGGTTACAAAGAAACACTGAGGATGAGGCTATGGTTACAGTAGAATCACTGAGGATGAGGCTATGGTTACAATAGAATCACTGAGGATGAGGCTATGGTTACAATAGAATCACTGAGGATGAGGCTATGGTTATAATAGAATCACTGAGGATGAGGCTATGTTTACTAAAAAATCACTGATGATGAGGCTATGGTTACAATAGAATCACTGAGGATGAGGCTCTGGTTACAATAGAATCACTGAGGATGAGGCTATGGTTACAATAGAATCACTGAGGATGAGGCTATGGTTACAATAGAATCACTGAGGATGAGGTTATGGTTACAATAGAATCACTGAGGATGAGGCTATGGTTACAATAGAATCACTGAGGATGAGGTTATGGTTACAATAGAATCACTGAGGATGAGGGTATGGTTACAATAGAATCACTGAGGATGAGGCTATGGTTACAATAGAATCACTGAGGATGAGGTTATGGTTACAATAGAATCACTGAGGATGAGGCTATGGTTACAATAGAATCACTGAGGATGAGGCTATGGTTACAATAGAATCACTGAGGATGAGGCTATGGTTACAATAGAATCACTGAGGATGAGGCTATGGTTACAATAGAATCAATGAGGATGAGGCTATGGTTACAATAGAATCACTGAGGATGAGGCTATGGTTACAAAAGAATCACTGAGGATGAGGCTATGGTTGCAATACAATCACTGAGGATGAGGCTATGGTTACAATAGAATCACTGAGGATGAGGCTATGGTTACAATAGAATCACTGAGGATGAGGTTATGGTTACAATAGAATCACTGAGGATGAGGCAATGGTTACAGTTGAATCACTAAGGATGAGGCTATGGTTATAATAGAATCAGTAAGGATGAGGCTCTGTTTACAATATAATCCCTGAGGATGAGGCTATGGTTACAATAGCATCACTGAGGGTAAGGTTATGGTTACAATAGAATCACTAAGGATGAGGCTATGGTTACAATAGAATAACTGAGGATGAGGCTATGGTTACAATACAAAAGAATCACTGAAGATGAGGTTATGCTTACAAAAGAATCACTGAGGATGACGCTATGGTTGCAATAGTATCACTGAAGTTGAGGCTATGGTTACAATATAATCACTGAGGATGAAGCTATGGTTACAACAGAATCACTGAGGATGAGGCTATGGTTACAATAGAATCACTGAGCATGAGGCTATGGTTACAATAGAATCACTGAGGATGAGGCTATGGTTACAATGGAATCACTGAGGATGAGGCTATGGTTACAATAGAAACACTGAGGATGAGACTCTGGTTATAATAGAATCACTGAGGATGAGTCTCTGGTTACAATAGAATCACTGAGGATGAGGTTATGGTTACAATAGAATCACTGAGGATGAGGCTATGGTTACAATAGAATCACTGAGGATGAGGTTATGGTTACAATAGAATCACTGAGGATGAGGCTATGGTTACAATACAATCACTGAGGATGAGGCTATGGTTACAATAGAATCACTGAGGATGAGGTTATGGTTACAATAGAATCACTGAGGATGAGGCTATGGTTACAATAGAATCACTGAGGATGAGGTTATGGTTACAATAGACTCACTGAGGATGAGGATATGGTTACAATAGACTCACTGAGGATGAGGCTATGGTTAGAATAAAATCACTGAGGATGAGGCTATGGTAACAATAGAATCCCTGAGGATGAGGCTATTGTTACAATAGCATCACTGAGGATGAGGCTATGGTTACAATAGAATAACTGAGGATGAGGCTATGGTTACAATACAAAAGAATCACTGAAGATGAGGTTATGCTTACAAAAGAATCACTGAGGATGACGCTATGGTTGCAATAGTATCACTGAAGTTGAGGCTATGGTTACAATATAATCACTGAGGATGAGGTTATGGTTACAATAGAATCACTGAGGATGAGGCCCTGGTTACAACAGAATCACTGAGGATGAGGCTATGGTTAGAATAGAATCACTGAGGATGAGGCTATGGTTACAATAGAATCACTGAGGATGAGGCTATGGTTACAATAGAATCACTGAGGATGAGGTTATGGTTACAATAGAATCAATGAGGATGAGGCTATGGTTACAATAGAATCACTGAGGATGAGGCCATGGTTACAACAGAATCACTGAGGATGAGGCTATGGTTACAATAGAATCACTGAGGTTGAGGCTATGGTTACAATAGAATCACTGAGGATGAGGCTATGGTTACAATAGAATCACTGAGGATGAGGTTATGGTTACAATAGAATCACTGAGGATGAGGATATGGTCACAATGGAATCACTGAGGATGAGGATATGGTTATAATAGAATCACTGAGGATGAGTTTATGGTTACAATGGAATCACTGAGGATGAGGCTATGGTTACAATAGAATCACTGAGGATGAGGCTATTGTTACAACAGAATCACTGAGGATGAGGCTATGGTTACAATAGAATCACTGAGGATGAGGCTATGGTTACAATAGAATCACTGAGGATGAGGCTATGGTTACAATAGAATCAGTGAGGATGAGGCTATGGTTACAATAGAATCAATGAGGATGAGGCTATGGTTGCAATAGAATCACTGAGGCTGAGGCTATGGTTACAACAGAATCACTGAGGATGAGGCTATGGTTAGAATTGAATCACTGAGGATGAGTTTATGGTTACAAAAGAATCACTGAAGATGAGACTATGGTTACAATAGAATCACTGAGGTTGAGGCTATGGTTACAACAGAATGACTGAGGATGAGGCTATGGTTACAATCGGATCACTGTGAATGAGGCAATAGTTAAAATAAAATAATGGAGGATGAGGCTATGGTTAAATAGAATCACTGATGATGAGTGTATGGTTACAATATAATCACTGAGGATGAGGCTATTGTTACAATAAAATCACTGAGGAGGAGGCTATGGTTACAATAGAAACACTGAGGATGAGGCTCTGGTTTTAATAGAATCACTTATGATGAGGCTTATGTTACAATAGAATCACTGAGGATGAAGCTCTGGTTACAAGAGAATCACTGAGGATGAGGTTATGGTTACAATAGAATCACTGAGGATGAGACTATGGTTACAATAGAATCACTGAGGATGAGGCTATGGTTACAATAGAATCACTGAGGATGAGGCTATGGTTACAATAGAATCACTGAGGATGAGGCTATGATTACAATAGAATCACTGAGGATGAGGCTATGTTTGCAATAGAATTAGTGAGGATGAGGCTATGCTTACAACAGAATCACTGAGGATGAGGCTCTGATTACAATAGAATCACTGAGGATGAGGCTCTGGTTACAATAGAATCACTGAGGATGAGGCTATGGTTACAATAGAATCACTGAGGATGAGACTATATTTACAATAGAATCAATGAGGATGATGCCATGATTACAAAAGAATCACTGAGGATGAGGCTATGGTTACAAAAGAATCACTGAGGATAAGGGTATGGTTATAAAAGAATCACTTAGGATGAGGCTATTGTTGCACTAGAATCACTGAGGATGAGGTTATGGTCACAATAGAATCACTGAAGATGAGGCTATGGTTACAATAGAATCACTGAGGATGAGGCTATGGTTACAATAGAATTACTGAGGATGAGGCTATGGTTACAATAGAATCACTGAGGATGAGGTAATGGTGACAACAGAGTTGCTGAGGATGAGGCTATGGATACAATAAAATTACTGAGGATGAGTCTCTTGTTACAAAAGAATCACTGAGGATGAGGTTATGGTTACAATACAATCACTGAGGATGAGGCTATGGTTACAATAGAATCAGTGAGGATGAAGCCATGGTTACAATAGAATCACTGAGGATGAGGCTATGGTTACAATGGAATCACTGAGGATGAGGTTATGGTTACAATAGAATCAGTGAGGATGAGGCTATTGTTAGAATAGAATCATAGAGGATGAGGTTGTGGTTACAATTGAATCACTGAAGATGAGGTTATGGTTACAATAGAATCACTGAGGATGAGGCTATGGTTACAATAGAATCACTGAGGATGAGGTTATGGTTACAATAGAATCACTGAGGATGAAGCTATGGTTGCAATAGAATCACAGAGAATGAGGCTATGGTTATAATAGAATCACTGAGGATGAGGCTATGGTTACAATAGAATCACTGAGGATGAGGCTATGGTTACAATAGAATCACTGAGGATGAGGCTATGGTTACAATAGAATCACTGAGGATGAGGTTATGGTTACAATAGAATCACTGAGGATGAGGCTATGTTTGCAATAGAATCACTGAGGATGAGGCTATGGTTACAATAGAATCACTGAGGATGAGGCTATGGTTACAATAGAATCACTGAGGATGAGGCTATCGTTACAACAGAATCACTGAGGATGAGGTTATGGTTACAATAGAACCACTGAGGATGAGGCTATGGTTGCAATACAATCACTGAGGATGAGGCTATGGTTACAATAGAATCACTGAGGATGAGGTTATGGTTACAATAGAATCACTGAGGATGAGGCTATGGTTAGAATAGAATCACTGAGGATGAGGCTATGGCTACAATAGAATCACTGAGGATGAGGCTATGGTTACAATAGAATCACTGAGGATGAGGCTATGGTTACAATAGAATAATTGAGGATGAGGATATGGTTACAGTAGAATCACTGAAGATGAAGCTATGGTTACAATAGAATCAGTGAGGATGAGGCTATTGTTACAATATAATCAGTGAAGGTGAGGCTCTGGTTATAAGAGAATAACTGAGGATGAGGTTATGTTTACAATAGAATCCCTGAGGATGAGGCTATGGTTACAATAGAATCACTAAGGATGAGGCTATGGTTACAATAGAATCACTGAGGATGAGGTGTGGTTAAAATAGAATCACTGAGGATTAGGCTATTGTTAAAACAGAATCACTGAGGATGAGGCTATGGTGACAATAGAATCACTGAGGATGAGGTATGGTTAAAACAGAATCACTGAGGATGAGGTTATGGTTACAATAGAATCACTGAGGATGAGGCTATGGTTACAATAGAATCACTGAGGATGAGGCTATGGTTAAAATGGAATCACTGAGGATGAGGCTATGGTTATAATAGAATCCCTGAGGATGAGGCTATGGCTAAAATAGAAACACTAAGGATGAGGTTATGGATAAAATAGAATCACTGAGGATGAGGATATGATTACAATAGAATCAATGAGGATGAGGCTATGCTTACAATAGAATCACTGAGGATGAGGCTATGGTTACAATAGAATCACTGAGGATGAGGATATGGTTACAACAGAATCAGTGAGGATGAGACTCTGGTTACAACAGAATCACTGAGGATGATGCTATGATTAAATTAGACTCACTGAGGATGAGGCTATGGTTACAATAGAATCACTGAGGATGAGGCTATGGTTACAATAGAATCACTGAGGATGAGGCTATGGTTACAATAGAATCACTGAGGATGAGGCTATGGTTACAGTAGAATCACTGAGGATGAGGCTATGGTTACAATAGAATCACTGAGGATGAGGCTATGGTTACAATAGAATCACTGAGGATGGGGCTCTGGTTACATTAGAATCACTGAGGATGAGGCCATGGTTACAATACAATCACTGAGGATGAGGCTATGGTTACAATAGAATCACTGAGGATGAGGCTATGGTTACAATAGAATCACTGAGGATGAGGTTATGGTTACAATAGAATCACTGAGGATGAGGCTATGGTTACAATAGAATCACTGAGGATGAGGCTATGGTTACAATAGAATCACTGAGGATGAGGTTATGGTTACAATAGAATCACTGAGGATGAGGCTATGGTTACAATAGAATCACTGAGGATGAGGCTATGGTTACAACAGAATCACTGAGGATGAGGCTATGGTTACAATAGAATCACTGAGGATGAGGCTATGGTTACAATAGAATCACTGAGGATGAGGATATGGTTACAACAGAATCACTGAGGATGAGGCTATGGTTACAATAGAATCACTGAGGATGAGGCTATGGTTACAATAGAATCACTGAGGATGAGGTTATGGTTACAATAGAATCACTGAGGATGAGGCTATGGTTACAATAGAATCACTGAGGATGAGGCTATGGTTACAATAGAATCACTGAGGATGAGGCTATTGTTACAATAGAATCACTGAGGATGAGGCTATGGTTACAATAGAATCACTGAGGATGAGGCTATGGTTACAATAGAATCACTGAGGATAAGGTTATGGTTACAATAGAATCACTGAGGATGAAGCTATGGTTACAATAGAATCTCTGAGGATGAGACTATGGTTACAACAGAATCATTGAGAATGAGGGTATGGTTACAATAGAATTACTGAGGATGAGGCTATGGTTACAATAGAATCACCGAGGATGAGATTATGGTTAAAATATAATCAATGAGGATGAGGCTATGGTTACAATAGAATCACTGAGGATGAGGCTATGGTTACAAGCGAATCACTGAGGATGAGGCTATGGTTACAATAGAATCACTGAGGATGAGGCTATGGTTACAATAGAATCACTGAGGATGAGGCTATGGTTACAATAGAATCACTGAGGATGAGGCTATGGTTACAATGGAATCACTGAGGATGAGGCTATGGTTATAATAGAATCACTGAGGATGAGGCTATTGTTACAATAGAATCACTGAGGATGAGGTTATGGTTACAATAGAATCACTGAGGATGAGGCTATGGTTACAATAGAATCACTGAGGATGAGGATAAGGTCACAATGGAATCACTGAGGTTGAGGCTATGGTTATAATAGAATCACAGAGGTTGAGGCTATGGTTACAATAGAATCACTGAGAATGAGGTTATGGTTACAATAAAATCAATGAGGATGAGGCTATGGTTACAATAGAATCACTGAGGATGAGGCTATGGTTACAATAGAATCACTGAGGATGAGGTTATGGTTACAATAGAATCACTGAGGATGAGGCTATGGTTACAATAGAATCACTGAGGATGAGGCTATGGTTACAATAGAATCACTGAAGATGAGGCTATGGTTACAATAGAATCACTGAGGATGAGGCTATGGTTACAATAGAATCACTGAGGATGAGGCTATGGTTACAATAGAATCACTGAGGATGAGGCTATGGTTACAACAGAATCACTGAGGATGAGGCTATGGTTACAACAGAATCACTGAGGATGAGGCTATGGTTACAATAGAATCACTGAGGATGAAGCTATGGTTACAATAGAATCACTGAGGATGAGGTTATGGTTACAATATAATCACTGAGGATGAGGCTATGGTTACAACTGATTCACTGAGGATGAGACTATGGTTACAGTAGAATCACTGAGGATGAAGCGATGGTTATAAAAGAATCACTGAGGATGAGGCTATGGTTACAATAGAATCACTGAGGATGAGGCTATGGTTACAACAGAATCAGTGAGGATGAGGCTCTGGTTACAGTAGAATCACTAAGGATGAGGGCTATGGTTAAAATAGAATCACTGAGGATGAGGCTATGGTTACAATAGAATCACTGAGGATGAGGCTATGGTTACAATACAATCACTGAGGATGAGGTTATGGTTACAATAGAATCACTGAGGATGAGGCTATGGTTACAATAGAATCACTAAGGATGAGGCTATGGTTACAATAGAATCACTAAGGATGAGGCTATGGTTACAATAGAATCACTGAGGATGAGGATATGGTTACAATAGAATCACTGAGGATGAGTTTATGGTTACAATAGAATCACTGAGGATGAGGCTATGATTAAATTAGAATCACTGAGGATGAGGCTATGGTTACAATAGAATCACTGAGGATGAGGCTATGGTTGCAATAGAATCACTGAGGCTGAGGCTATGGTTACAACAGAATCACTGAGGATGAGGCTATGGTTAGAATTGAATCACTGAGGATGAGTTTATGGTTACAAAAGAATCACTGAAGATGAGGCTATGGTTACAATAGAATCACTGAGGTTGAGGCTCTGGTTAAATAGAATCACTGAGGATGAGGCTATGGTTACAATAGAATGACTGAGGATGAAGCTATGGTTACAATAGAATCACTGAGGATGAGGCTATGGTTACAATAGAATCACTGAGGATGAGGCTATGGTTACAATAGAATCACTGAGGATGAGGCTATGGTTACAAAGAATCACTGAGGATGAGACTGTTGTTACAATAGAATCACTGAGGATGAGGTTATGGTTACAATAGAACCACTGAGGATGAGGCTAGGGTTGCAATAGAATCATTGAGGATGAGACTCTGTTTACAAAAAAATCCCTGAGGATGAGGCTATGGTTACAATAGAATCACTGAGGATGAGGTTATGGTTACAATAGAATTACTGGGGATGAGGCTATGGTTACAATTGCATCACTGAAGGTAAGGTTATGGTTACAATAGAATCACTGAGGATGAGGCTATGGTTACAATAGAATCACTGAGGATGAGGCCATGGTTACAATAGAATCACTGAGGATGAGGTTATGGTTACAATAGAATCACTGAGGATGAGGCTATGGTTACAATAGAATCACTGAGGATGAGGCTATGGTTACAAAAGAATCACTGAAGATGAGGCTATGGTTACAATAGAATCACTGAGGTTGAGGCTATGGTTACAACAGAATCACTGAGGATGAGGCTATGGTTACAATAGAATCACTGAGGATGAGGCTATGGTTACAATAGAATCACTGAGGATGAGGCTATGGTTACAATAGAATCACTGATGATGAGGTTATGGTTACAATAGAATCACTGAGGATGAGGCTATGGTTACAATAGAATCACTGAGGATGAGGCTATTGTTACAATAGAATCACAGAGGATGAGGTTATGGTTACAACTGAATCACTGAGGATGAGGTTATGGTTACTATAGAATCACTGAGGATGAGACTATGGTTACAATAGAATCACT
>NC_056750.1:206345483-206369087 GCF_019279795.1 Protopterus annectens
TTTTTTTTTACAACATAAACCCTATCTCAATAAGCTCCTCAGTTTTAATATACATGCTATTGAGCACATATATCATTGATGCCCGGTATCTAAAGGCATCAAACCTAAGCTGCCATAAAAGCTCACATCTTTCTAACCACAAAGAAACTGGTCCACCCTTTATAGATCCAACCACTTGATCAATAACACGAAAATCAAAACTGTGGTCTGGGTGATTAACCACGTTTCGCAAGGGCATTTTCAACTTTCTTATAGCATATACATGCTCACAAACTCTGTCCCTAAGCCTCCTGTCAGTCCTCCCTATGTAAATAACGGGGCAGATTTTACATTTAGCCAAATAAATAATAATACTGGAATTACAGCTGAACCTTCCATTACAAGATAATATCACATTCCTGATGGTGAAAACAAGGCCTGCATCAATAAATTTACAAGTAAGGGCATGACTTACATTTAAACATGCCCTTAATCCTGGAATTATTAACTCTCTTACATTCTAAATGGGATTTCAAATTCTGCCCCTTCTAAAAATAACCATACGTTTAATAGGCAAGCTATTCTTCACATTTTTCGTGTTATTGATCAAGTGGTTAGATCTGTAAGGGTTGGACCAGTTTCTTTGTGGTTAGAAAGATGTGAGCTTTTATGGCAGCTTAGGTATGATGCCTTTAGATACCGGGCATCAATGATATGTGCAATAGCATGTATATTAAAACTGAGGAGCTTAACGAAATAAGGTTTAGTTTTTACATGATGTTTATTTGTATTTTATATGCATCTTATTTATGTATTAGTCACAGTAGTTATACATATATAGTTAAAGTAAATGTATTAATTTATGAATTTAATTTTTAAAGAATGAACTAATCGTTTATAAGTCAATTAATTATTCATTTTAACCTGGTCATGTGATTATATTAGGTGCAGTTACTAACGGAGGTGACGCTATTTAAGAGTTTGTGTTTGTGATGGTTTTTAGTCTGAAGAAGTACAGATACTATTCTGTACGAAAGCACTAACTCTACTGGTCTCAAACAGTTTTGGAGTTTTTTTCCACAGTGCTCTTTGTCCCTTGCCATTTCTTTTTGTTTTTCAGTTGTTTGTTTTCGTACTGTCTATTTTTACAGGTGTTCACTTTGGATAGATCCAGGATTGGGCGCGCAGTGCCCTGCTTTCTGGGAACAAGGAATAGTCTGGAGTAAAAACCTTTTCCTGTTTGATCTGGAGGGACAGGTTCTACTGCCCCTTGGGATATTGGTGGTTTTACCTGTTTTAATGCCTCTGCCCACTGGTTTGGGGGGAGGTCTGGCTACCTTCTTGGAATAGGGAGTTCGCTGAAGGAGAATCTGTATCCCTGAGAAATATTTTTTTTTAATACCCATTGGTCCTTGGCTATACATACTCAATTGTCCTTGAAGAGAGTGAGCCTTCCTCCTAGTTTTAGTTGAGTGAAAGGAGGGCAGAAGGGGGAGGGAAAGTCATTGCTTGGCTTAGAACTCTCTGCCTTAGAGGCGGCAGTGATCCATTGTTTGCTTCTTTGCTGGCCCTGGGACAGGGGCCTGGATGTCCTGTCCCTGTGGGGCTTACTTTGGACTTGTCTGCTGGGTGCAGGGAAGGCCCAGTGCTTAGAGGGGAAGTTCCTGCTGAATCTGGGTGGTTGAATTTGAAAGAAATCTTTTACTGTTTGCATAGATTTTGTTTTGTCTTCCATCTTTTTAAGCACCTCTTCTGCTTTTTCCCCAAACAGGCATTCTTTATCTAGGGGTGCATCAATAAGTATAGACTTGACATGATCAGGGAGAGGTTGCTCCTTCAGCCATGCATATCTTCTAATAACAGATACTGCTGCCCTGCTAGAGGCTTCTAGGGCATCACATCCACATTGTAATGAGTGCTTGGCCACTTGACAAGCAGAGTGTAGTAATTCTGCCAGCTCTCGAGTTGGCACCGTCAGGAGAGGTAGCAATCTTCTGTTTTAATTGTTCCAAAGTGTGTTGTTGATATTTTAACATATGAAACTGACAACTGAGTGCTCTGATAGCTAAGGTTGTAGAGGTGTATACTTTTTTGCCCCATCTGTCCAGAGCTCTGGAGTCTTTGTCAGAAGGAAGAGGATTCTTGGCAGAACTAGTCTTAGCTTTTTTGGGTCCCTGTGAAATTTCCTCAGGGTCTGCAGCAGGGTTCCTGTAGAGTTATTTATGAGAATCCAGTATTCTGTAGTACCTGTCAGGTTTAGCTGAGGCAGGGCATCAGGGGCTAATTTGGATTCAAGGAAAAACTACAGTTGTGTACACTTACCATAAATGTAGATGTTAGAGTGTCTTCACTGTTGCAGTCATCACTGTAGGGTTCTTCCTGCCGGCAGGCAGCCCTCGGTCGGCCAGAATCCCAAAGTCAAGGCCGGCTGTTCAGCCATGCTCCCTGACGTCAGAGCGCCAGGAGTACAAAGCTGCCAGCCGACGCCATGTTCTCCAATTTTTCTTGCCCCAGATGTCAGGTGCCCAAAAGTGAAGGCTAATAGTAAAACAAAAATGTAACATACATCAAACCCCATACCCTGTAGCAAATACACCTCAGAAGAAGGGTGAAGTAGGAAACCACACTAATGAAAGTATAAGAGGGGGCAGGAGGGTGGGTAACCCAGACTGACACAGTGAAGACACTCGAACATCTACATTTATGGTAAGTGTACACAACTGTACTATGTTCATCGTGTTTCACTGTTGCAGTCATCACTGTAGGGTTGAATCCCATAGCTGAGATAAAGGGTGGTGGTTATAGAGTAGAAGGGGCGGCTAGAAGGCCCTGCAAGACTGCAGAAGCAAAGTCTGCCCTAGACTTAGAGTAAAGGGGGAGATTATAGTGCTTAGAGAAAGTATGCACTGAACTCAAGTTGCAGCTTCCAAAATATCTTTGGTAGGTACTCCCTTGAGAAAGGCAGCTGAAGTAGCAGCAGCTCTGGTAGAGTGAGTCCTAATTTTTCCTGGGATTTGCTTTCCATGATGAGAGTAACAAAATCTGATTCCATGAGCAATCCATTTAGAAATGGTCTGTTTTGAAATAGCTTTGCCTTGGGAATTTGTTGCATAAGAAACAAACAGTTGCTGTGTTTTCCCGATATCCTTGTTTCTGTCCAGGTAAAAACGAAGTTGCCTGTGTACATCCAAGGAATGCAAGATCCTTTCCCCCTTATTTTGTGGATTAGTGAAAAAAGTTGGCAGGTGAATAGTTTGATTAAAAGCCACCTTGGAAACCACTTTAGGCATGAAAGTAGGATTAGTCCTTAAAAACACCCTATCTTGGTGAAAAATAATGTAAGGTTCCACAGCCATGAGTGCTTGTAACTCCGAGACTCTCCTGGCTGAAGTCAAAGCCAGTAGGATAGATGTCTTCCATGATAAATACTTAATATCAGATGTGGCAGCAGGCTCAAAAGGAGGCAGAGTGAGTTTTTCCAGAACATAGTTGAGGTCCCAGGCAGGTATGGGGGGTGTCCTAGGGGGCCTTAAATTCTTTGCTCCTCGGAGATATAGTTTCAGAAGTGGATGCGAAAAGATTGGAGGATCTGTATTGTAATGTGCAGAGATAGCTGAGGCATGTATTTCTATGGAGGAGAAGGATAAATCCTTATGTAGCATGTCTGTCAGGTAAAGTAAAATCAGTGGGATATTAGGAATGAGAGGATCCGAATCCTGAGCATGCATCCAGGTGCAAAATCTCTTCCATTTACCTGCATAAGATTTTCTAGTGCTAGGCCATCTGGCTTCTAAGATGACATCCATGACCTGTTTGGGAAGGGTAGATTAATCATAGACCCTGAATTCGCCAGGCTGCGAGTTTTGATAAGAGAGTACAGAACCTGGCCCTGGTGTTGGGACAAAAGATTTGGAATCTGAGGTAAAATCCAAGGAGGCTCCTGGGATAGATTCATCAGTGTTGAGTACCAAAATTGACGAGGCCAATTTGGGGCCAGTAAAATCATCTTGGGTTTGTCCTGCTTGATCTTTAATAACACCCGTGGAAGAAG
Source organism: Protopterus annectens (assembly GCF_019279795.1). Lineage (NCBI taxonomy): Eukaryota > Metazoa > Chordata > Ceratodontiformes > Protopteridae > Protopterus > Protopterus annectens. Next base: position 206,349,514 of record NC_056750.1, read on the forward strand.
AGGTAGTGGAGGAAAGGCATACCCAGAGAGGTTTCTCCACCTGAATGAAAGTGCATCCACTTTCCATGCTAGTTTGTGAAATGTCCTTGTGCAAAAAATCTGTAACTGGTGGTTGAGGGGCTGGAGGATGTATGTCCGGGCAGCCCCAGGCTTTTGTAATCATCTTGAATATTTGGGTGTCTAGCATCCACTCGTGTGGGTCTGACAGGTTCCTGCTCAGGCTGTCTGCCAGAATATTTTGTTTTCCTGGCAGGAACTGAGCTTGTAGATCCACTTTGCAAGCTAGAGCTGTGTTCCATAGAGTCATGGCTAGTCTGCAAAGTGGGTAGAGTGTGAACCCCTTGCTTGTTTATGTACCACATAACTGTGGTGTTGTCTGTCCGTATCAGTAGTTGTCCTGGTTGTAGAAGATCCCTGAAAGCCACGAGGGCATTCTGTACAGCTAACATATCTTTTAAATTGATATGTAGGTGCTTCTGATCCTCTGTCCAAAAACCTTGCAGGCCTTTCCCCTGCAAGTGGGCTCCCCATGCATAATCCCAGGCATCCGTGGTTAACACTTGGCTGGCTGGAGGCAGACTGAAGGCTTTCCCTTTGTTGTGAAGACATGCCATGGTCCACCAATGGAATTCCTTTTGTAGGCAAGGCAAGACAGCAATCTGTGTGTCTAGACTGTGGCAATGCTGAGACCATACACTTTTTAGGAACCATTGTATTTTTCTCATATGTAGTCTTGCATTTGGTATGAGAAGGATGAAGGAGGCCATGTAACTCAAAGCCTGCAGGAATTTCCCTGCAGTTAGCCGAGACATTAACTCCAAGGTTTTGAAAGTTGAAACCATCTGTAGTTGTTTTTCAGATGTCAGGAATGCCATCTGGGTTGTTGTGTTTAGAAGAGCACCAAGAAATGTTATCTGTTGTGTGGATGTCAAATTTGACTTTTTTATGTTCACAGTGAATCCCAGGTACTTGAGTAGATTTTGAACAAATTCCAGGTGCTGGAGTAAGACATCCTTGCTGTCTACTTGAATAAGGCAGTCGTCCAGATAAGGGTAAATTTGAATTCCCTTGAGTCTACAATAAGCTAATACTGGTGCCAGGCAATTGGTGAAGACCCTGGGCGCAGTAGACAAGCCAAAGGGCAGTGCAGAGAATTGGTAATGTTTCAAGCCGGCCTTGAACCTGAGGTATTTTCTGCACTCCTGTCTGATAGGGATGTGTAGGTAAGCCTCCTTTAAATCCAATGTCACCATCCATGCATTTTTGCTCAACATTGGCAGGAGCTGCTGCAGAGTAAGCATCTTGAACTTTGGTATCTCCAGGAAAGTATTTAAGACCGACAGATCCAGGATGGGTCTCCATTAATTTTGTTTTCTGGGAACTAGAAAGAGCCTTGAGTAAAAGCCTTGCCCAGTATCTGATTGTGGAACCAGTTCTACGGCCCTCATAGCCATGAGGGATCCCACCTGGTTTAATGCCTCGGACCATTGGTGTTTTGGTAGGTCTGGCCATCCGTTTGGTCTTGGAAAGGTATGAAAATAGAATTTGTAATCTCTTGAAACTACATCCAGAACAAACTTGTCTTGGGTTATGTAAGTCCAATTTTGTTGAAAAAGAGAAAAAGTTTTCCTCCTAGAGGGGCTTCCAGGAGAGAAGTTCCTGGAGCCATGCAGGGGGAGTCATTGAGCCTGTTTTCTGTAAGATTGAGGTCTGTCCTCTCCACCCCTGGGGGTGGAAGCACTCCACTGTCTAGGTCTGTAAGAGGTCTGTGCTTGGGTCCTCCCTCTGGAACGCCTACATCTACCCCTCTGAGGCCTGTCCGAGCTGGGAAAGGACCACATTTTAGTTGGCCAATTTCTGCTAAATCTAGAGGGCTGAACTTGTAAGAAATCCTTAACCGTTTGCATGGATTTTGCCTTATCCTCCATTTTCTTTATCACCTCTTCAGCCTTAGACCCAAACAAAACATTATGCTGAACAGGAGCATCCAGTAACTTAGCTTTCACTTGATCAGGTAAGTTTTGTTCCTTTAACCAAGCATGCCTTTTAATGACTGTGCCAGTGGCAGCCGCCCTGCATGAAGCCTCCAAGGCATCAAAACCACAGTGTAAACCATGCTTCCCCACTTGCTCAGTACCATGCATCAAATCGTGTAATTCCTTATTATCTGCACATGCAGAAATGGTACCTAGCTTTTGTTGCATAACAGACAGCAGGAATTGCGGATATTTTAGCATATGAAATTGACAATTTAAAGCCCTAATAGATAAAGTAGCAGAAGTGTACACTTTTTTGCCCCATCTCTCCAAAGCTCTAGAATCCTTATCTATCGGAATAGGGTTTTTAGCAGAGGCGGCCTTAACACCCTTGGGACCCTGAGAAATGGTTTCTGGATCAGCAGTAGGATCTTTGTAAAGGAACTGGTGGGAGTCAGGGACCCTGTAATATCACTCAGGCTTAGCAGGGGCTGGAGGAAAGGAGTCAGGAGTTAAATTAGCCTCAGAAAAGGCATCATCCACAATATCCAAAATAGGAGGAATAGCCAGGGGTCTATGTTGGGGAAGAAGAAGGAAATCCCTAAGCCTTCTCTTAGATTCAGAGTACTCCTGTCCTTCCCAGTGAAAATGTTCCATCATGTCATGTAAAGTTTCCACAAAAGAAAAATCCTCAGGGGGACAAGCTGATGGAATGGATTCCTCAGCATCAGAATCCTCATAAGGAGGGAAAGTATATTCCTGTTCAGTGGAAGACACTGAAGAAATAGATGCCTGATCAGAGGATTCATAATCCAATTCTTGTCTTGGCCTTTTGTCTGGAGGGGGATGTGAACCCCTAATCATGGTTAGTAAGTCCTCCGCCATTTTAAGTAGCTGTTTCTGAGATTTGGGTCCCAGATCAGAGGAGGCCTGGGCTGGTGTCTTAGATTTAGAAGGAGTCTTTGCCTTTGTCTTTGGCTTTGCCTTTATCAGAAGCTGAGTAGGCCTGAAAACCCCCTCGGAAGCCGGTACCTGCACAACGGCTCCGGACCCATCCGAGGGAGCATTGTCCGAAGGTCCTGCAGCTGGAGTACTCAAAGGCCTAGTTGGCTCCTCGTGGGAGTCCATTTCGGCAATTGGTTCTGAAATGGCCGACAGGGCTGCAAAAGCGCCTCACTGACGACGGCCGAACCTGTAGCTGGCTCTGCTTGTAAAACGTCTGATTTGGACCTTGGAGGCCTGTCCTTATCCTTGCGTCATTTGTGAACTCCGGTAGTCAGAAGCGTGGCCGACATTTTATAATTAAATCGCCTGCCAAAGTAGTGAAAAACAAAATCGTTCCTCCGCTTAATAGTACATTGGTTAAATCTAGCACAAAACCGACAACTAGCTACATCGTGGTCAAGGCCTAAACCAGGAATACAGTAAGAATGGAAATCCTTATGCGATATTTCCTTCCCACAAGAAATGCAATTATTAACTTTTTCTGACATCGGACTGGAGCAAGAAAAAAAGTACTTAGCTTTGTGAAGAAGAAGTAAATCTTCGGACTGAAGCACGAAAAAATATCAGGAGTCAGCCGACCGGCACTTGCGAACTGCTTCCACCGCACTGCAAGAAAGACTGGAGAACATGGCGTCGGCTGGCAGCTTTGTACTCCTGGCGCTCTGACGTCAGGGAGCATGACTGAATAGCCGACGCCGGACCCAGACTTTGGGATTCTGGCCGACCGAGGGCTGCCTGCCGGCAAGAAGAACCCTACAGTGATGACTGCAACAGTGAAACACGATGAACATCATCATCCACCACTTCCAGAATAGGTGGGATGGCCAGGGGTCTGTGCTGGGGCAGGTCCAGAAACTCTCTAAGTCATTTCTTTGACTGTGGGTAGTCCTGAGATTTCCATTAAAAATGTTCCCTGAGGGAGTGAATGGTTTCCCAAAGGAGAGGTCCTCTGGAGGGGAGGCAGAGGGGATTGATTCCTCTGCATCTGAATCCTCATCAACAGTTAAGGGCTGTTGTTCCTCTTCAAAGGCAGAATAATCAAGATTCCTCAGACTCTTGGTCTAACACAATTTCTGGAGAAGGAAGCCTTTCCTTTTTGAAGTAGGGGCCCGAGTACCTCGGATAAGGGAAATGAGATCCTCCACCATTTTAAAGGGGTGGGAGGTTGACATAATGGTTAAGGTGTTTACCTTACAGACACAAGGTGCAGGGTTTGATTCTGACATGGGGCAATTGGCTAGGCTTACAACTGTCCACAAGGGCACTTAGTCTAGTACTAATCTATGAACCTATGAATCTATTTGAGCTTGGAGTGGGGGAGTAGTAGCAAGATGGTGTCTAGAAGCAGATTTTCTAGGAGTAGCCTGGCTTCGAGGCCTGACAGAATCCATCAGTCTCCGAGAAACTGCAGTCGGAAGAGAAGATGTTGTTTTTTTTGTCCTGAATCAGTAGTGCAAATGGCCTCCTCGGAAGCCAGTGCCTGTGACGCGGCTCCAAACCCAACCGCGGCAGAGACAGCCAAAGGCTCAGAAGACATACCGGACTCCGAAAGGGTCCCAGCAGAGGCCTGTGTAGAAAGCGAGTCGGGCATCAGTGGGCTGCGAAAGCACCTCACTGAATTCCGGAGATCCGACGACTTGCTTAGTTGTAGCATCGTTGGAAGCCTTAGCTGTGCATGGCCTCTCTCTAGCTTTACATTTTTTCGGAATGTCGGTGGATTGTTGGCTGACAGATGCCATATTGGAATTCGAAGACGGAATACAAAAATAATTGTCTACAAAGAGCTCTACGGCGAATGGTTCTCGCATTAAAGAGGGCACAGAACCACCAACGAGGGACGTTGCGGCCTGGGCCTAAACAAGTGATGCAGTAAGAATGAAAGTCTCGGTGTGGGATCTGCTTTCCACAGGCGAGACAATTGTTAACTTTTTTGGATATCGGTTAGAGCAAGAAAAAAGGGTCCCCAATGGGGTACCTGGCTTTAGACATTTTCTGCTGAAATTCGACTTCTGGTAGCGATCTACTGGCACTTGTGTAAACTGCTTCTGCTACTGGCTCCACGGCAAGAAAGACTGATGTAATGATGTCGGCTGCCTTGCTTTATAGTCCTGATGACCTGATGTCCTACAGGCAACAACAGCCGGCGCACAAAAGCATTGACTCTGGTATTCGGGCCGCCCGAGGGCTACCACATCAGGGATAACCCACAGGTGATGACTGCAACAGTGAAACACGAAGAACATCAACAGTGCAACTTCTGAGGGCTATTTCTACATTTAGTTTTAAACATGTTGGTAAATTCATCAGGGGAGAATGACAAAGAAATAAGAGAAAAGAAAAAATGATGAGCCATAGGGAAGTAGAGTCTAAGAAATTACTGCTGTTGCTGGTGGTCTTGAAAACATTTGACAGGGTAAGCTGGGATTTTATGAGTAGGACATCAAAAACATTTGCATTCCCTTAAAAAATAATAAGGTTAATTTCGAGAATATATGAGGGATCAGAAGCAAAAATTAAAGTGGGAGGATTCCTCTCTGACAAGATGTGTCAGAGCACAGAAAAGTACAGTTTTGTACCTACCATAAATGTAGATGTCCGAAAGATATGCAACTGCAGTCATAACATATGGGTTGTCCTGCCTCAGGCATCCCTCGGTCGGCCAGATTCCAAAGTCTGGGTCCGACATCGGCTGATGTCGCATTTCTCTCCGACGTCTGTGGCATGTGGCAATATGTGGCTGTTGGGCAGGATTAGGATTAGATGTTGGCGAATCCTTGGTTAGACATGCTATACTATCTATGAAATAAGAGTTGAACTGTATTGCAGTTTAGAGTAATGAGTTACTGGGAGAGATGTTAAGAGTTGAATTTATGACATGGATGCAAGATTTCTTTAAAAGCTGTCCGGAACTTTTAGGGTTGTGTTTACCATTATTCTGAAAGTTATTAAAATATAATTGTTTGTCTTCGTTAATATGCTTTTTAGTACAATTGCGAAGCATTCTGAAGTTTCCAAGATACTGTGGTGTTTTATATTTTTGCCACTCTTTCCATGCTTTTTCTCTATCCTGCATTAGCATTTTACTCATTTTGGATAGCCACATTTTGTTTGTTTCCAGTCTTTTCCCTTTAGGAGGTGCAAGGCTATTCAAGAAAGTTGTAATGAATTTATTTACATCATTGTTTAAGGGGAGGATTTTTAGGAAGTTCCAGTTAATAGATGATAAGAAAGAAATGAATGTTTCTGGGTTAAACTTGGAAAGGTTGCATGTTGCTTTGGAAACATGCTGTTTAAGTGGATGTGTGAAATGTCCTGTTGTACAGACTGGGAGATGATCACTGGGACAGTCGGACATTGTACCAGAGGTGGTGTATTTGCTATGGTCTGATACTAGGTGTGACGGTAGGAGGTACTGCCAGCTATGCCAGGAGAAGTAGGGCACTGATGTGTAACATATGCCAGCACAGCTAGCTGGAATTTAGTAAAGAATTGCATGTTATTTTGACATCAACCTGATTTGTGCAGATGCTTGTGCTGAAAATGTACTTGTAAAGTTGCTTGTGTTAAAAATGCATTAACAGTGCGCCATGCTGGAAAGAAAAGAAATGTACATGCATTACTGTAACTGTTTAAATGTATATACTATCAGAGGATACTGGAAGAGAAGAGGTTAATCCCAAACCACTTGACTTTGAGAGATACTGGGCCTAGGCCATAAATGTGTTATCTCACGGTTTTGAATACAGCAAGAGACAAAAAGTCTGTACTAGAAAGTTTTCTGCATTGTCACTGGGATGAACTAATCATAACTCTGAATGGGTGGAGTTTGAAAAAGAAGTTATGTTTTTACCATAACATTCCATCTGAGTTGTTCATCCTCATTCATTCATTACTGATGGGTGTAGATTCCGTCCTCGGAACAGAGTCGGCGTTATAACGAACTAGTGCCAGCCAAAAAACTCTCGAGCTAAGCTTTTACCCATAGTGCTCCTCTCCCTGTTACCTCAGATCGAGTTTGCCTGTGATTAAGGAATGCAAAGGCTTTTTCTGAGCAGAAACCCTAAAACAGGATTAGGACCCAATCCGATCCTAGAGGAGCCTCTGGAGGGAGATGGTGGGTGGGACATAATGAATGTGAAGATGAACAACAAAGATGGAACGTTATGGTAAGAACATAACTTCTTTATCTGATGTTGTTAAGCAAAGGAAGGGAAACCAAATTTGTCGTGGTCAGTAAGGGGCAATGAGGATTAGCTTGCTTCTCAAATGAAGGACCTTCTTTCGAAAAAGGAGAATCAAAGGGAAGGGAGGGAAGGCATACAGAAGTCCCGTGGGCCAATCGTGTATCACAGTGTCCCTATGAAATTCCCCCTGTGGGGGAATTAGGGCAAAGCAGCTGCTGCATTTGTTGTTTAGTGGGAAGGTGAAAAGATCGCAGCAGGGCTGACTGCAGCAGCTGAAAATCTTCGCCACCACGACTGGATTGAGGGACCCCTCATGAGGCAATAGGATACATCTGCTCAGCTTGTCTGCAATCACGTTGGAAACCCAGAGAATATGCATTGCTATCAGAAAGTGGTCAGAAGCTATCACCCATTGCCAAATTCTCATGGCCTCTCAACATAAAGTACAGTTTTGTACCTACCATAAATGTAGATGTTCGAAGATCCACATTGCTGCAGTCCTTACTTATGGGTAGTCCGCTGTCCTCGGTCGGCCCGAATACCAAAGTATAAGGCTGACGTCGGTCATGGGCGTCTAGATCTGACATCAGAGTGTCAGGGTATAAAAGCGCATGACCTACGTCATATCCTCAGTCTTTTCTTGCCCCAGATGTCAGAAGGCCAAACAAAAAAGGCCACAGCCAAAAACAGAACACCTCCCAAAAACATGCCCAACAACAACTATCACCCAAAGCATATAACCATGACAAACTACAGAGGGGAAGGAGGGAGGGAAAATTGGACTGCAGCAATGTGGATCTTCGAACATCTACATTTATGGTAGGTACAAAACTGTACTATGTTCTTCATCTCACATTGCTGCAGTCCTTACTTATGGGTAGAATCCCAAAGCAACGGGAAACGGAGGATGGAAACATCATAAAGCATTAGGAGCTGCTAAAATGCCCTGTAATATTGCAGTGGCAAATCCAGCCCTAGACTTAGAATAAAGAGGAAGGTGGTAATGTTTAGAGAAAGTATGTACTGAACTCCAAGTAGCTGCTTCCAAAATATCTTTTGTAGCTACCCCCCTTAGAAAAGCAGTAGAAGTGGCAGTAGCTCTAGTGGAATGAGGTCTGATCCCAGCCGGAATCTCCTTACCATGATGGGAATAACAGAAAGAAATACAAAACCCAATCCATTTAGAAATAGTTTGTTTTGAAACAGGTTTACCCTGAGAACCCAAAGCAAAAGAAACAAACAACTGCTGAGACTGTCTGAACTCCTTGGTTCTGCTCAAATAATAACGCAACTGCCTGTGAATATCCAAAGTATGCAAAATCTTCCCTTTATTTTGGGGGTTTGCATAAAAGTAGGCAAATGAATAGTTTGGTTTAAGGCCACACTAGAAACCACTTTAGGCATAAAGGAAGGATTAGTACGCAAGGATACCCTATCCTTATGAAAAATCAGGAAAGGCTCCACTGCCATAAGGGCCTGTAATTCAGAAACCCTTCTTGCAGAGGTAATGGCCAACAAAAAAGCAGTTTTCCATGACAAATACTTTAACTCGGCCGTAGCTGCAGGCTCAAAAGGTTGTAGAGTAAGTTTTTCCAACACAAAATTGAGATCCCAAGCAGGAGTAGGAGCTCTACATGGGGGTCTTATGTTCTTTGCCCCTCTAAGAAATTGCTTAAACAAAGGATGAGAGAATAAAGGAGGGTCACAGTCATAGTGAGCAGAAATGGCTGCAGCATGAATCTTTATAGAGGAGAAAGACAAACCTTTGTCCAATAACTCAGTAAGATATTGAAGAGAAGCACTTAAATTAGGCTTGGAAACATCAAGGTCCTTCTCTTTGCTCCAAATAAAAAATCTCCTCCATTTATCAGCGTACACTTTCCTTGTACTAGGCCTTCTGGCCTCCAAAATAACATTCAAAACTTGTTGTTGAAGCCGAGACCCTCCAGGGTCTAAAACAGAATACGCCAGGCTGTTAGATGCAGAGACTGAATCCTGACACTGAGGAAGTGATTGCCCTCCTGAGACAAAAGATGCGGAATCAAAGGTAGAGGCCATGGAGGCTCCCTTACTAAACTCCTCAGTAGTGGGTACCAGTGCTGTCGAGGCCAATCCGGCGCTATCAGAATCATGGATGGCTTGTCTTGTCTGGCCTTCAAGAGTACCTTGGGGAGGAGAGGCAGAGGTGGAAAGGCATAGACATGAAGATTGCTCCAACTGAATGATAGAGCATCCACCTTCCAAGCTGTGTGATGAAACATTTTTGTGCAAAACTTTGGCAACTGGTAATTTTGTGGAGAAGCGAACAGATCTATGTCTGGAGTCCCCCATAACACTGTCAACTTTCGAAATACATGAGGATCCAATTTCCACTCGTGAGGATCCACTATTTGTCTGCTCAATACATCTGCTAAGGAGTTCTGTGCTCCTGGTAGAAACCTTGCCTGAAGATTGAGGTGTAAACTGAGAGCAGTCTCCCACAAAATCATCGCTTGTCTGCAAAGAGGGTACGAATGAGTTCCCCCCTGCTTGTTGATGTACCACATGACAGTAGTGTTGTCTGTTTGAATCAACACCTGCCCTGGGTGAAGTAAATCCTTGAAAGCCATCAATACAAATTGGACTGCTAACATCTCCTTCAAGTTGATATGCAAATGTTGAAGTCTGACAGGCCACGTGTCTTGCACCCATTTTCCATTGAGGTGTGCTCCCCAAGCCTTGTCTGAGGCATCTGTCGTTAGAATCTGACTCGCCTCTGGTCGGGTCACAGAGAGTCCCTTGTTTAGGTGACATTCCTGAGCCCACCACAAAAAATCCTTCTGAATGCAAGGTATTATCTGAATGACAGTGTCTAGATCTTGGCAGTGTTGTGTCCACATATTTTTGAGATACCATTGAAGCTTCCTCATATGCAGTTTGGCATTGGGAAGCACCAGAATACAAGATGCCATGAACCCCAAGGCTTGAAGGACTGTCCTTGCAGTCAGCCTGGACTGTAGAGACATTTGATGGAAATAAAGAGAAAGGCTTCTTTGTTTGTCCGGGGTCAAAAAGGCCATCTGGGAAGCTGTATTCAGTCTCACACCCAGAAAGCACATGTCCTGAGAGGGTACTAGACTGGACTTTGTTTCGTTCACAGAATACCCTAGGCATCTTAACACTACCATCACATACTGTAGATGATGAAGAAGTTTGTCCTTGTCTTGTGCAATAATCAGGCAATCGTCCAAATAAGGATAAATCTGTATTCCTCTTAACCTGAAAAGGCTATCACTGGAGCCAGAACCTTTGTGAACACTCTGGGCAGTAGATAAGCCAAAGGGCAATGCAGAGAACTGATAATGTAAATTTCCAGCCAAAACGCAGGTACCTCCTGCAACTGGGCCTGATAGGAACATGAAGATAAGCCTCTTTGAGATCCAGAGTTACCATCCAGTGATCTTTTCCCAGCAGAGGTAAAAGCTGTTGTAACGTCAACATCTTGAACTTTGGAATGTCCAGATAAGTGTTGAGGATAGATAAATCCAAAATTGGTCTCCACGTGTTCCCTTTCTTTGGAACTAGAAACAGGCGAGAATAAAATCCTAGGCCCACTTCTGACAGAGGAACTGGCTGTATAGCTCCCATTTGAAGAAGTAAAGAAATCTGCTTGTGAGCCTCTATCCTTTGCCGAGGAGGAACGTCTGGCATGCCTTTGAAAGGAGGCAATGTATGGAAATAGAACTTGTAGCCTCGGTTTATAATGTCCAATACCCATTTGTCCTGGGTGACTAAAAGCCAGTTTTGCTTGAAAAGTGCTAACTTTCCTCCCAAAGGAGCTGCCAGGCAAGAGGAATCTGGCAGCTGAAAATGCAGGTCATTGGGCCTGTTTACGAAAGGACTGGCCCCTGCCCTCACCTGCAGACTGTGCAGGCGAACTCCATGTTCTAGGCCTGAAGGAACTCTGAGCTCTGCCCCTACCACGTCTAGATCTACCCCTAGACTGAGAATCAGAAGAAGGGTACGTCCATCCCTTAGTAGGCCAATTTCTACTAAACTTTGGAGGTTGCACCTGCAAAAAATCTTTAACAGTCTGCATAGACTTAGCCTTGTCTTCCATTTTCTTTAACACTGACTCCACTGGAGGACCAAACAAAACTTCAGACTGTAAAGGGGCATCCAGAATTCTAGTCTTAACATGCTCGGACAAATTCTGATCCTTAAGCCAGGCGTGCCTTCGAATAACTGAACCAGTGGCAGCCACCCTAGAAGAAGCCTGTAAAGCATCAAAGCCACACTGCAAAGAATGCTTACCCACCTGTTCAGAAACATGTACTAAATCCTGCAATTCTTTACACTCTATGCCCTCTGCTAAAGCATCCACTTTAGATTTCAGCTGAGAAAGGAGGAAATTCTGATACTTCAACATATGAAACTGGCAATTTAAAGCCCTCATTGCTAAAGTAGAAGAGGTATACACCTTCTTACCCCATCTATCCAAAGCTCTAGCTTCCTTATCTAGAGGAACCGGATTCTTTACAACAGAAGCTCTAACACCCTTAGGCCCCTGACTAATAGTTTCTGGGTCCGCCCTAGGACTCTTATAGAGATATTTATGAGCCTCAGGCACCCTGTAATACCTGTCCGGTTTAACTGGCGCAGGAGGCACAGAATCTGGATTAAGGGAAGCCTCCGAGAAAACATCTTGAACAACATCCAAAACAGGAGGTATAGCTAAGGGTCTATGCTGAGGTAAAAACAAGAATTCCCTAAGCCTCTTCCGTGAATCAGAGAAATCCTGTCCTTCCCACTTAAAATGCTCCCTCATGGAATGTAAAGTTTCTGAAAATGAAAAATCCTCAGGAGGAGAAGCAGAAGGAGTGGAATCCTCTGAATCAGAATCAGAATAAGGGGGAAAATCAAGAATGTCTTCAGCAGAAGACTCTGAATCATCTGAGGCCTGCTCCAAACTTTCCAACTCTGGCTCTACCCTGGGCCTCTTATCAGGAGGGGACATAGAACCTCTAATCAAAGTAATCAAATCTTCTGCCATTTTAAGCATGTGCTTTTTAGGCACAGACCCTGAGGAACCAGAACTGACACCAGAGGAAGGCAAAACAGACCTGCCCTTAGAAGGAGCCTTAGAAATAGTAGCAGAAGGCCTAACCACCTTAGAAGGGAGAACAGTAACCTGAGAGGCCCCTTCAGCCTGACCTGACTCCTGTGAGGCCACATCTTGTAAAATCAAAGTTTCCCCCTGGGACTCAATAGAAACTTCAGCCGGATCCACCTGTTCCACTGTAGCTTCTAAAGGACCGGCGTCCGAAACGGACGAATCATCCTGCCTAGGCTTCAAAGATTTGTCTTTGCGCTTCTTCGTGGAAGCAGGCGCCGGAAGATCCGACGGCATATTATAATTACACCGCTTTCCAAAGACTAACCTAGCGCAATCTAACCTTCGTTTTATAGTGCGCTTATTAAACCTAGCACAAAACCGACACCCGACTACGTCGTGCTCCGGTCCCAAACAAGGAATACAAAGCGAATGGTAATCCCTATGCGGTATCTGTTTCCCACAAGAAATACAATTATTCACTTTTTCTGACATCCGGTAAATAACTGAGGCAAGAAAAAACAAAAATATTCCCCAACGGGGTACTTAGCCCAACTTGGTATCGGTCTGAAACTCCGAATCGAAAATTTCAGAACGCCGAACGGCACTTGCAACGCTGCTTCTGCATCGGACCATGCGGCAAAAAAGACTGAGGATATGACGTCGGTCATGCGCTTTTATACCCTGACGCTCTGATGTCAGATCTAGGCGCCCATGACCGACGTCAGCCTTATACTTTGGTATTCGGCCCGACCGAGGACAGCGGACTACCCATAAGTAAGGACTGCAGCAATGTGAGATGAAGAACATCGGGTAGGACTTTGTTCCTCCTTGTTTGTTGATGCATCAGATTACTGACATGTTGTCGGACTGTACAGCAATTGTTCCTGACAGAAAATGCTTGCAATGCTAGAAGCACAGCCCTCAGTTCTAGGACACTGATATGCAGGTTGGCCTCTATGTTTGACCAGGTGCCTTGGACAGTCTTCCCTTGGTAAAGCTCCCCCCCACCTTATCAGGGAAACGTCCGTGGTCACTGTGGCCCTGGGCTGAAGTAGGCAGAAGGGGCGACTCCATAGCTCTTCATCTGGCTTCATCCACCAAATTAGATCCTGTTTGCATCGTTCAGTTATATGACGCTGAAAAGACATAGGATGGTGCAAGGGATACCACTGTATCAGAAGTAGCCATTGGAGAATTCTCCTGTGTAGTCTTGCTAAGGGCACTACAGGAGTTGAAGAACCGCCTGAGCTGAGACTAGGTTTTGACAGAGTATCACCCAGATTTGGGATCTTATCCTGTGTGATCTGTGGTCCGGAGGAGAGACTAGGCAAGCATGTGTGTTGAAAATTGCCCCTATAAATTCCAAGGTTTGAGAGGGAATCAAGTTGCACTTTCCCCAGTTTATTGAGATTCCTAGGGATTCTGCTAGTTTGAGTGTGTAGTTTAGTCGTCTCTCCAGTAGACACTTGGCGGGTGTGGTGAGGAGTCAATCATCTAAATATGTAAACACCCAGAATCCTTGAAGTCTCAAGTAAGCCGTTACCACTACCATGCACTTGGTGCACACTCTGGAGGCTGTAGAGTCCGAAGGGTAGCTCACGAAATTGAAAGTGACTGGCTCCTAGCCGGAAGCGAAGGAATCTTCTGGAATGCTTGTCCATTTCTATGTGGTAATATGCATCCTGAAGATCTACTGACCACATCCAATCGTCTTTCTCCAAAAACGGAAGGATAGACTGAAGCGTGATTGTCTGGAATTTTTCTTGTTTGACAAATTTGCTTAGGAAGCTGAGATCTAGAATTGGTATCCATTCTTCTGTCTTTTTTGGCACTAAAAAGAATCTCGAGTAGAATCCGGATCCAATCTGGTCTGGTGGGACTGTCTGGATGACTCTTATTTAAAGCAGCTTTTGTATTTCTTGAGCTGCTGTTTCCCTTTAACTGGGTGGAAATATCGGGAATTCGCCTTGATGACTTTGGGTAAAGACTGAATGGGACATGATAATCTCTGGTTATGAACTGCTGCACCCACAAATCTGTCGTTATTGCTAGCCAGGCAGAAAGGTGAAGGGAAAATCGTCCTCTGACTGCTTCCAGAGGAAAGCAATCGGGCCGCTCCTCAGGAGTGCTGATAGGGTTGTCCAGAGAAGGTATCTCTGGACTCCTGGTTAAGCAGAACCCCCTTCTGCCTCTGTAGGGGCACCTTCTGGAAGAGTTACCCCTTCTGCCCCGAGGAGTAAACTTGCCATGTGTGTCGTGGAAAGGACCCTGAGATTTCTTGTGCCACATCTTTCCACTCCTCTGGTTCCTAGAGTAGGGACGTTGAGGGGTGGAAAAACATACGCCCATGGCAGACAGGGTCTTTCCATCCTTCTCACAACTGGCCAATATGTCTTTTACTTTTAGGCCAAAAAGTGAAGAAGCCTCCACTGGCGCATTCAGAAAGGAAGACTTAAAAGGGTCCGCAAAGTTACAGAGGCGCATCCACGCGAGACATCTCATGACAACATCTGAACCCGCCACTGCTTCAGTAGTGTGGGAAATCAAACACATGGAGGAGTTGGACAGATTCCAGGGTAGCAAGCTGCAAGGCAACCTTGTCATGTACCTCGTCAGAGACTGATCCTGCTAAGGTTTCAGAGAGTTCAGAGACCAAGTCTCTCTAAAGTCTAGTGAAATGTGCCAGGTAGTTCAAAGACCTAACAGCAAAAGTTTATGATGCAAAGATTCGCTTCCCTAACCTGTCCACTGTCAAAGACTCCCTGTTTGGGGTGTGGACAGTCTGGCTTTCCTTGGCAAGCTCCTTCTTACTGGCAGCCTCCACCACCATAGCATCTACAGGAAGACCCTTGGACCAGTGTGGATGTTGCTTGGGAGGGGATAAAAACTTGTCTGGTCTCCATGGAATTGGATCAACAGTATCAGGACTCTTCCATGCATACTGCACGATGAGTTGAACCAGCGCATCTGCAGGCAGGGTCACCCAGGAAGTAGAGGGTCGAGCACGAAAAGCCTGCAGGAATACAGACTCCTCGGAGGAAGGGTTAGGGGACTTCCAGTCACCCCTCTGTTTCAAAATTTCCAGGATGTCTCCAAAGGAAACATCATCAGGGGGCGACCGTGTGGGACCCCCTCCCCTTCATCGTAGAATCCTTGGTGAGGAACGCCTCAGGGGAGTCCACATGTTTCCTCTTGCATGTCCTCTTACATGGTATCTCTTCAGCAGGAGTTTCTGATGACAACTCTGAAGAGGGGGCACCCTGCGGTAGGGTGTCCTGAGCCTCTTGTGTTTGATGTCCTGATGCAGTGGTCTGTGTCAGCTGCTGCTCAGTGGGAGGACATATTTAGTGTTCCAATGCTGACGGTTTGCCTGCAGAGGCAAGAGCCCTCTCCATCACCTGGAAAGCAGGTCCACCTAAAGAGGGATGGGAGCCCGAAACCAAGGAGGACAACCTCAGAACTGAAGTTCACACCCCGCTCCGATGAACCCACTCCCAAGGACAGAGCCCCAAGGGGACTTGGTACCATCAGGTCTCCTGGAACTGTGGTAGATGGCACTAAAGAAAAAAATGGTGCCGTACTAGGAACCCCAGAGCCTGCAGTCTCGTCCCGATCATGAGGATGACCTGGCTCCAAATGAGTCGAAGGCCAAAGGGTTGGCTCCAGAACCATGGTGAGATGCACCAGTGGAACCAAAGGCATGGAAACCGTAAAGGGCATTGACCTTGCAGGCATCAAAGTTTTTGGCACCAAAGGAGAAGAATAAGTTGAAGTCCATGGAGACAGACTCCATAGTCCAGATGGGAAGGGAGTTTTAGAAAGTGTAGCAATCCCTGTGGCCGTCAGCAGCTGGTCCACAAGACGCACCACATCTAAATCCGAGAGGCTCCTGGTCGATCATGTAGATATCCCCGATGGGGAGTCATGCCGTTCTAAGAAAGGGCTATACTGTTGCCCCAAGAAAGGATCCACTGTAGGGGAGTATCGGGTTTGTGCAGAGTGGTCTATCGGCACCACGGTCTCGAGACTGGAGACCTGTATGGGAGGAATGTCTGGTATTGGAAACGACTAGACTGACACTGTAGGCAAGCTTGGTGCCATGGATATGGTCGGTGTCGAAGTTAGAATTTTTAAAGATGGCACCGAGGTAGAAATTTGCAGTTTAGGCAATAATCGTGCCGCAGACATTGTTGATGCCGTAACAGACACTGACAACACCATTTTTGTAGGTGCTACAAAAGACGGTACAGTAGAAGCCAATTTCGGCTCTGGAGCCGACGGCGTCAATTTTAGTGCTTTCTGTCTTGGTTCCTGTTTTCTATAACCCGAGGGTGAAGGAACCAAATGCGGTCTCTTTTTGTGCTCTTTTCTAGAAGGTGGCGAGCCCTCAGATGCAGAAATAGCCTCTGAGAAGGGCGACTTAAGGAGGTCCTTCAAAATTAACTTATTTTTTCTCTCGTTAAGGGTTCAAGAGCTGAACCCTTGGCAAATGGTACAAGGAGGTTGGATTGAAAGATGAGGAACCACCACATAATATACACACGACACATGAGAGTCACAATTTGGCCTCTTGCGACCACATTGGTCACACTGTTTGAAACCTGACATTCCTTTTTTCACTGACATAGTGCACAACAGTATATCCAATTAACAACAAACAATAAGAAAGAGGGAAAAAAAAACTTTCCTCTAAAAAAGTGAGGAGAAAGGGGGGGGATACCAACAATGGTATTCAAAAATTTACTTCAGGGGGTAAGGTAATGGTACTTAAGTATCACCGAGAAGGTAGTTGAGAAAGAGAGATAGAGAGTGGCTAAACTAATGACATACTATGGAAAAAAGTATGTAGATTGAAAAAAAGAAGGAAAATTATTCAGAAAAATGGTTTTAATATGAAAAAACTAAGTACGTAGCTGAGAGCTGGCTTGACATGGCTTTTTGGCTATGCGGCAAACGAGATCTGAGGTAACAGGGAGAGGGGCACTATGGGTAAAGGCTTAGCTCGAGAGTTTTTTGGCTGGCATGAGTTCGTTATAAGGCTGACTCAGTTCCGAGGATGGAAAAGACACCCATTAGTAAGGAATGAATGAAGATTAACATCATCAGATATTGATTTATAATGTCCAGGAGCAGCAGCAGATTTGAGCAAAGCTCTATCTGCATGCATGGTAACACATAGGTGCTAAAATCCTGGCAGCTTTTAGTGTTGGTGGTACTGTGGGAAACAGAGTCAAATGACCAGATGTGATGTCATTCTGTAAGCTATCCCAGAAATAATATTTAGATAATATACTAAGAAGTCTTTCAGTCAGAACTCAGCAGTCTGTTTCTTGGAACATGACATAGAAGGATCCCTCACGTACTTCATCTTGCCTTGCTCTAGTAAGTGAACCAGGGAATAGTAACTCTTTAGATTAGTCAGGAATATACTGTGAGACTAGTTAAGTTCTGTTTTTCTGCATCTGTGTGAATCATTTCCTGTTGTTGAAACTCTGGTGTTTACTGTAAATAGATATTTAGTATTTTTATGTTCTTTTATTATTAAATATATTTAAACTTTTCATTGTGGTTGATCCTTTTAGAAAATATTTAAGCTTAGAAAATATTTGCATATATTTGTTTGGTGATAGCTCTAGCCACTCTGAAAGCCTTGCTGTTAGTGTGTATTAGTAATAACTGTACACAGTATAATTGGATACCCTTTTAATAGCCTTATAGTAACTGACTGGTGGCAGTGAATTTACCTTCTAGTCTAGGCAAAGTTGGTAGAGCAGGTAATCTGTGCAGCCTTCCCAGGTGTGTGTGTGTGTGTGTGTGTGTGTGTGTGTGTGTGTGTGTGTGTGTGTAAAATTAAATTTTGAGTGCGTGTGCCAGCTACTTGAAGCAGGGACACACAAAATAAGTTATATTCCTACCATAACGTTCAATCTGTGTTGTCTATTTTCATTCTTCATTAACTTGTGTGTCTCAAGTTAATGAAGAACCGACTCGGTCGTTTCACTAGCTTGAGATTCAATGCTCGTGCTCCTCCTCCCTACCCATAATGCCTCTTTCTCCCAAAGAACATCATATCGAGTTTGCTGCAACTATTAATCTACTGTCCATCAAAAACAACTATCACAAAGAAAATAACAGAGCAACAGGAGCTCAAACAGAACTGTGGGTTCCTACGAACATATGCATCAGGTAACTCAAAGTCTTGGACTGGGGGAAGGGGGTGTTAATGAAGAATGAAAACAGACAACATAGATGGAACGTTATGGTAATAACATAACTTTTTTATCTGAAGTTGTCATTTTCTTTCGTTTATTAATCTATGGGACAGAGTCCCCAGCTACAGAAACCCAGGGTGGCCCTCATGGAAGGATATTCTGGACCACAGCAGACAAAGGCACTCCTATTCCTGGAAATGATGTCCAATTTTTAATGAGTAATGAACATATAAGGATTCAACCAAGTAGCAGCTGCACAGATGTCATCAACAGACACCCTTGACCAAAAGGCTGGGGAAGTTCCCATAGACCTTGTAGCATGAGCTTTAATATGACCAGCAAAGGGATGTTCTTCGAAGAATAAACAAAGGAAATACAGTCTTTTAATCATCTAGCCAAAGAGGTCTTGGTAAATGCTTTATCTCTGTTAATGTCTGAAAAAGATACGAACAATTGTTTCCATATCCTGAAAACCTTTGTTCTGTCTAGGTAGAAACATAGTTGTCTATGCACCTCGACTAAATGAAGAGTGTATTCTGCCTTATTTTGAAAGTTAGGGAAGAAAACAGGGAGGTTAACAGAGTGGTTGATATTGGCTTCTGTAGCAACTTTAGGCAAGAAGGAAGGATTGGTCCATAAGGTTACTCTATCTTTGTGAAATATTAAATATGGAAACCTTTGAAGAAAGGGTCTATAACACGGAGATTCTTCTTGCCAAAGTAACAGCTACAAGGAAAATTGTCTTCCATGAAAGAAACTTTAAATCTGCTGCGGCCACCGGTTCAAAATGAAGATGAACCAGCACTTCCAACAGAACTGACAAATCCCAAGGGGGTGCTGAATCTTTAATTGGAGGATGAAGTACAAAGGTGCCCCCAAGAAAGCTTTTACAGAGTTTAGATGAAGCTAACGACGTAGAGTCTTCTCCCAAATGAAAACTGAAATTGCAGCTAACTGAACTGTGATAGTGATAAAGCTAGCCCCATCATTAAAAAGGAAAGCCAAAAAAATCAAACGCCACAGAGGCAGGGGTTGTAAAAAGGTCTGGTTACTTCTGTTGGGCTCATATGGAAAATGTTTTCCACTTACTCTTATAAATCAT
>NC_056750.1:206699342-206796527 GCF_019279795.1 Protopterus annectens
GTTATTTAATTATATGCTTAAAATGTAGAACACTGTTTGGCAAGATATGATTAAAAATAAACTTAGTCTACCACTGGCCAGGTGCATTTTCTTTGAATGTGAGTTTCAAAGGCAGAGAAGTTTTAATGCTAAATCTGTTTTCATTGTGAGATTATATTGCTTTGTTTAGCACATGTCTATCAGTGTTTTGGCTATAAAATTGAAATACGTTTTAAATTAAATCCAAGCATCTGTAATCATAGTAGAAGAAAAGCAGAAAACAGTATGCACACTGAGAATTTTGAACAGAGTTTTTGGCAACTGGGGAGAAATGGAGAAATAGCCAAGTAATGGGACACTGGAATGGGGGGGGGGTACCAAAATTATACACATTTTTCTTTCACGTAAATGTCCAGAATGTTTGACATGAAAAGTTGGCAACCCTAGAATACCAGTCTAGTTCCTCAAGCAAAGAAAAAAAGAAATAGAGTAGGACTACTTTTTGCATGCCCTGGATTTTCATAGCTGTGTTGGATGTTAAGAAGATACTCTTAACAGCTGTTTTTTGTATGAGGAACAGCATGGCTTATTGGCAAAATCCGTGTTTCGCAGTTTCAAAGATTAGTGTTCAGTCTTAACCTAATTTTACTTTCTGTATTCTAAAGGTTTTGCCTGTGCCTTTGTGAATCTTCTTCAAATACTGTTGTTTTCCACCATCCAAAAAAACATGCTGTGGTTACCCTTTTGGCCTGGGCCATAACTGATAAGAGTCCACAGATTAGGCCAGTTGCCCAGTTAAGTAACAAATAAGCAAATAAATTACAGTCAAATAAATATAATAAATATAATAAATGGAATGGTAAATAGGCTTATCCAGTTAATAAACAGACCCTTTCCAAATGGTTTGTTGATCAAAAACTATCAGCTCCCATGTGAGTATCATTCCTAACAGCAGCCCATACAGCTATGGAGGCTTCCAGAATAAACACTGTTAGAGGCAGAGGGGCTCTGCACAGTCGGTGATTTTACAGCCCCCACCCCCATCTAGAGGTCAGATGCAAAGTTCCTGAGGAATTTGAGTGTTGAGCTCTGGAGGCATTTGGGGGATAAACCTCTCTACACCTCTTGCATATTGTGCTGTCAGGCAGGGCAGGTGGATCATGGACAATAGTATCAAGACGCTACAGTATCTCATTGTCCATCTCTGGGCTGTTTCCCAACATCCCACCCCTTCAAAAAACAATGTCCAGACTAGTGGTGTAGGCTGTGTTTATAAAAAGAGCTATCCAAGAGGTTCCCGCCAGACCAGAGGGGGTCTGGAGTCTGTTCAGGATTCCTTTTAGCTTTCACAAAAGTAAAGGACCTTAGGCCCATCTTAAGACCTAAAAATTATTCAAAAAAAGATGAGCTGCTGGATGTTCAGGGTGTAGTTAATATTTCCTTGCATGGAAAAAGAGACTGATCTTCAGGACACCTATCTGCACATAAAGATAGCTGGGGCATCAGGAAGTTGCTGCAGTTCATGGTGTAGGTTAGCCACCAGCAGTTCAGTGTCCTCTCATTTGGCATTGCCTCTGCCCTAGGATGTTCAGCAAATGCATGGCAGCTGTCGTAGGTTATCTGATGTTGACAGGAACAGCATTATTCTTTTGCCTGGATGACTGTCTGCTGGCAGCCTCTACAAGGGAGTTGTTGATATATACTCTGATTCCTCGTAATCACTGGTGCAGCAGCCTTATCTGTATGGGATATATTCTGCCAAGGAAACAGTAAATAGACAGTATTTCAAAGACTTAGGATCCTTCCACATGTACCCAGGCTACTGGCTGTACAAGCTCCTGAGTGGAGAACACCAGCAGCCTGTGCTCAAAAAGCTTTGGCACTTTCTTACCACCCTTAGAGAGAGTGAGATTGATGGTTGGCTACGGTCATCCATTGCTGGACAGATAAGTTCCCTTCAGGGAAAAAATTGCAAAATATTTTATTTTCTTTCCGAAAAATGTTTTTTTCTTCTTTTTTTTTTTGTGCGAAATTACTATTACTTCTCAGTTTTGTTGCTTACAGAATTGTCAACATAACCAACTAGTCTGACACTGTCTACATTCTTCTTTTAAATTTCTTATTTTAAACACTTTTTATGATTAAACTTGTAATTGTTTGATTGGAATTACTGTGTTTGATTGGTGTTAAGGGGATTTGGGGAGTGTAACTGCATTTTGTGCTTGTAAACACTTCTTTTGGTAACTTGCCCATCACCGACACAACCTAGCTGCATTAGCTGGCTGGCAGTCAGCCTCTGTTTTTGTCAGAACAATGGAGCAATGTACCAGCTACAGTTCTACCCTCAGATACCAAAAAAAAAATAGAGAACTTCCAAGGAGCCCTTGCCATCACAGTAATCTCAGTCTGTCCATCATCCTCTGATGGGTGACTCTGCTGTAGCTATTTCTGGTTCTTCAGACTATTCACGTTTTTCCTTCTGGCTCCCTCTGGTGTAGTCTCTTCAACCATTATGGACTGGGGGGGGGGGGTCAAGTCAAGTCTTCTGTGGCTGTTCAACTTCCCTTGCCTAGCAAGGGAGAGACACATCTGTCAATCTCAGAGGAGGGTGCAGGGAGTGTATCCCTGGATAGCCAGGCTGAAACTTGGCAGCAGGAGTCAAGTGCCATCCATGAGTTGGTCTCCTAGGAATGTCTGAAGGAAAAATACAGAAACCTAAGCATTTACCTTCTTCAGATAACATTTCTGTTGATAAGGAAGAGTTTATTGGATTAGTTCAGGGTTTACTGCTGACTTTTAAACTGTTAGAGGAGCTAGAAGTTTTATGGAAAAAATACTCGGTTTGAGTATTCCCTGTGTGTTGATGAGGAATGGAACTAGGAAAAGGACATCTTCTATTATTGTTTCCCAAGTACGTGATTCTGACTCGGAGGAAGTGCTTCCTCAGAATCTCCTACATAGGGAATTTTTTTTCTGAAACTGTTTATGTTAAGTTGTCCATCTCGCCTTCATTCTTGCTGTTTGGGGTTCGGAGCCAATCCTCTGCTCCGACTCGGCCATCTTCTATAGCTCGAGAGCTGTTTACTGGCTCGAGGCTAGCCCTTATCCTGATCTCGTTTGCCGCTTCAGCTGCAAGGTTGCTTCATTACTGGCTCAGGCTTAGTATAGTTTTTTCTATTATTATAATTGTTGTTTATTCTTAAAAAATTGTCAAGTTTTTTATCAAGTTTTTGTCTAGATATATTACTTTATCCCTTATCGTTTTTTTGTGTGTTGTAGCTTTGTTGACCATCACTCCATAACTCGCAGGCCTTCTGTTTCTCCTGAACTCATTTAAATGACAGAGTCGTCGCCCCCCCCACTTAGGATAGCCGTTTAAATTAGAGGCTCTCCTTTCTGTTCCTTAACTGTAAAAAAAAAAAAAAAAAAAAAAAAAAAAAGTCTGTCTGTTTCTTAGTTTTGCAGTATAGCATTTTCTTATTTTTGTTGTGGTTGTTGTTACTAAAATGTCTAAAGATACCAAGGTATCTGGCTTCAAAAAGTGTGACTCATGCTGTCAGAAAATGTCTCTGACAGATGGGCACACTAGTTGTGTATATTGTTTGGGTGCTGTTCACCTGCAGGACTCCTGTTCTATATGTCACGCTTTTAGTCCAAGGGTCCTGCAGGAGCGCAAAAACAAGTTAATCCTTCGGGGATTATTGAAGCCTCAGAATTCTCCAGCTAAAAGTACTCAGCCAGCGAAATCCCCTAAGTCTGTCAAGCCATTGGCTCCACCTTCGGAGCAGACTCCTTTACTTGACCAACCAAATATGTCGGTGCCGGCTGGCACCGACAAGGCAACTCCTCCATTGGCTCCATCTGCTGTTTCGGAGCCGTCTCGGAGCCATAAGAGACTGAGGTCTCCGTCCTTGGAGTCTATCCACTCTGCACGTCAGTCACCCTTGTTACAGAGTGAACGTAGCCATCATTCTTCCCACTCCTTTCGATCCTCTTCGATCCTCTAGATTATCGGATCATGATTTGGAGAGAGTAATAAGTAGGTTGCTTAAGTCACAGGCACTGGCAAAATTACTGTCCAGCCCACCTCAACAGGTATCTGCTCCAACCGCCTCTATTTCTGTTCCTCCTCCAACTACATTTAGCTTGGCGCCGGAGACCATGGATCCGCAGGTAGTAGAACCATCGGCGCCGATCATCTCTCCTTTGGTTCCGACGTCGGCTCCAATGACCTCGATTGTACCTTCTATCAAGGGATCTGGGCACCGGGGCTCTCGTCGCCTCCGAGGGGGGGAGTGGCATCAGACCCTTGTCCGACCCCATTCTCCCCCTCAGAACTTCGGCGCAGGTGAGCTTGGCTCCAACATCGGCCTCGGAGCCGTCACCCTCGACACGGAGAAGGACTCCTGTTTCTTCGGAGCCAGAGCTTTCTCTGCCTAGAGGTCGGGACGCCTTCGAGGTCATGCGGAGTGTGCTGTCCCCCGAAACAGCTCTACTGCCAGCTTCATCGGCTCCTCCCCCGTGGTCTCTGTTCCAACCTCTACTCCTCCTCCAGACCCCAAACGTAGGGAACCTATACCCCAGGACACCCCATTGGGTGATCCCTCTTCTTCCGAAGCCTCCCCTGATCACTCGGAAGAGCCTCCCCAGAAGAAGTGCAAGAGGAAGCACATAGACTCCCCTGAGTCTGTCACCTCAGATACAGGCATGGATGAATAGGAAGGGTCTCCAAAGTCCCCCTCTGAAGATGTTTCCTTTACAGACATCCTTGAAATACTTAGACAGAGGAGGGACTGGACTTCCCTAGCCCCTACCGAGGACGAGTCTGTATAGCTGGACGCATTCGGTTCCCGACCTTCCACATCCTGGGTATCTCCGCCTTTCGATCCACTCATGTCTGTAGTGGCTCGAAAGGCTTGGTCAGCTCCAGATTCTGTGGAACCTACTCCGAGGAGACCAAACAAATTTATTAGAGCACCCCAGTGCAAACAATTCCTCTCCAAAGGTGTGCCCATTGATGCCATGGTGGTAGCAGCAGCCACCAAGAAAGATTTAGCAGAAATCTCTTCATCTGTTCATATTCCAAACAGAATCTCGGACAATGGACAGGTATGGAAAGCGAATGTTTGCTTCAGCGACCTTTTCAATGAGGTCCCTGAACTATCTATGCCATTTTACACATCTTCAAAGGGATCTCCTGGAAGAGCTTGGAGATACCCTTCAAGATCCTACAGCTGAGGGAGTACCAGCCAAAGTAGCTTCTCAGCTTGTGACTCTTAATTCCATAGTCAACTCCTTCATGAGGCTGATTTCCTATGCAGCCGATGGAGCGAGCAGAGCCGCAGGGACAGGTGTGGCTCTCAGGAGACAAGCTTGGATGCGGCTGTGTCATTTTGCGGAACCCTTTTGTGCGTCCTTCACCAATACTCCCTTTGATGGCTCCTTTCTCTTTGGGCCTCAGGTGAAAGACACGTTGACCAGGTGTGAGCAGGAAGGCAAGACTCTCTCTACCGTGGGAGTCCATTTTTCCACCCCTTCCAGACCTTATCCCAAGGATCAAAAGAGTGGAAAGATGTGGTTCTGAAAATCCCAGGGACCCTTGCCTGACACACGTGGTAATTTTCCCCTAGGGGCAGAGGGGGAGACAACAATAACAGACGCCGCCCTCGTGGCAGAGGGGGACTGCAAAACCAGGGTGACAGAGAAACCTTCTCTGCCAAGCCCTTCCAGCATCCCAGAAGGGTTGCCTGACTGCTCACCTAAGGAGGCAGTCCGGGGAAGACTTTCGCTGTACCCAAAAGCCTGGCAAAATATAACGAGACAGATTGGTACTATCCATTATATACGGAGGTTACAAAATTCCCTTCCATCAATCCCCCATAGAATCAAAAAAGCCCATCCCAGATGTCCCACCCAATCTAAGGGATCAAGCAGTCACAGAAGTTTCACGACTGCTAGAAAAAAGAGCCATTCAACAAGTCCCCGCAGACCAACTAGGATCTGGAACTTACTCAAGATTCTTTTTAGTACCAAAAAAGACAGGGGACTGGAGACCAATACTGGATCTCAGCAGATTGAACAAATCTGTACAAAACGAAAAGTTCCGGATGGTGACATTGCAGTCCATTTTACCTTTTCTGGGTCAGGACAATTAGATGTGCTCGACAGATCTTCAGGACGCTTACTACCATATCAAGATGGACAGATGCTCCAGGAGATTTCTTCGCTTCCGGGTAGGGGTCAGTCATTACCAGTTCAGAGCTCTGCCTTTGGTCTCACCTCAGCCCCCATGGTGTTCACCAAGTGGTATGGCAGTAGTCACGGCTCACCTGAGGTGTCAAGGATTCCAGGTGTTTCCCTATTTAGACGACTGGCTCCTGACTGCTACTACCAGGCATCAACTCTTAGAGGCACGGGATTATACAATCACATCATGCACTCAACTAGGCATTACAGTAAATTTCAAAAAATCTGCCTTGTTGCCCTGTCAGTCTATCACATACATAGGAGCAGAATTAAACACAAAAGAAATGTTTGCAAGATTATCACAGGAAAGAGTTTCCACTATTCATCAACAAGTGATGTGAAGTTGTTAATCTCGCCGTTTATTCTCACTGATGGGTTCGGAGCCGATCCTCGACTCCGACACAGCCAACAGCAAAGCTCAAGGTTTGCCAGTAGCTTGAGACCAAGCCCTTTATCCCACAATGCACTGCTGGAATTACCTCAGATCTAGTTTGCCGCGGCAAGAGAGATCTTGGTGATCCAGCTAGCTCGGACCATTTGTGATGAAAAAACAGCAAGTTCTTATAAAAAAACTTTTCTTTTTGTTTGAGGATAGTTGTGTATTAGTGTTTAAAATTTTGATAATAGTTTCTATAGTTTTGGATAGTTAGTGCCCTGTTGGCTTAGTTGTTTTGTGTGGGCCTTTAGCCCTATTTAGACTTAATCCTTTCTTATAGTCAGGGTTTTTCTCTGTGGGCTTCCTTAGCCCTGTATTTGTTAACTATAGTTAGTTGTTATAGATAGTACCCGGATTGGGCTTAGTTACTTTGTGGGTCTTTACAAGTAAAGTAAGGACTTTACTGTCTTAGTTTTTGCAGTATACTAGTTTGTTTTACCTTAACTATGTCGGATGACAAGGAAAAATCCCATCCTAAATCGGGATTCAAAAAATGCCCAGATTGTGGGCAGAAAATGTTTGTCACTGACGGACACATTCAATGTGTCTACTGTCTGGGGGCTAAACACCTCCAAGACACTTGCAGCATTTGCCATTCCTTTTCTTCAAGAGTCCTCTTGGAGATAAGGAGGAAGCTAATAGACAGGGGATTGCTACAGCAATCCTTTTCTGAGGTGTTGAGTAGCCATGAGGGTACTAGCATGTCTTCCAAATCCTCAAAATCCACAAAATCTTCAGACAAAGTGGCAAAAAAGGCAAAAACTTCAGAGGGAGGGTCATCAGTTCCACAGACCTTGGAACAGAGTTTACCTTTGATTCTGAGCCAGCTCTCAGTATTGGAGTTGGTCTCTGAAGTTCCCTCTTCTCCTCTGCTCCAGTCAGCACCTTCAGTGCATTCATCTAAGTCCTCAGTCAGCCTTTCAGATTTGGACATGGATCGGCTAGTGCAGAAGCTTTTACAGGCACCAGGACTTGCCAAATTGTTGTCGGCCCCGACCAGCTCGGTGCCGAAGACCATGGAACCGGATTTGTCTACTCCTCCTCCGAGCCGTACTGGACTCTCGGAGCCGAAGGAAACTGAACTGATGATTGTCGAACCCTTGGAGCCGATACTCGCACAGGTGTTATCGGCTCCATCTACTCGGATGTCCTCGGCGCCAACCGAGGACTGTACGAGCCGACGCTCTCCCATCGGGTCCGGGGAGGATAGTCGAACCGATTTGTTGGTGCCGACTCTTTCTCTCAGGGCTTCAGCTCGGATGAGCTTGGCTCTTACCTCGAGCTCGGAGCCCATGGTTTTGGTGCGGGAGGATCGGACGGTACTCTCAGATCCATCCACTCCTTCTTGTCGGAGCCATGGTGCCTTCAATGCTATGAGGAGAGTTTTGTCTCCGAAGACAACGTCAGCTTCGGTTTGGCCTTTTGTCTCCCCTCAAGCTCCTGTGTCTGCTTCTTCATCTACCGGTCCCCCTAAGCATAGAGACCCCTAGCCTCTAGTACCCCCACAGGGTGTCCCCTGCTCTTTTGAGACCTCCCCAGATCCCCCCACTGAGGAGGTGCCCAGGAAGAGACTGTGCAAGAGGAGGCACTTAGACTCCCCACAGGAGTCTTTGACATCTGACACAGACTTGGATGAGTCAGAAGGGTCCCCTCGATCCCCCTCTCAGGATATCTCCTTTGCAGAAATACTAGAGATCCTTAGAGGGGTGATTGGCAGTCCAAGACCCCTACTGAGAATGAGTCCGTGCTCTTGAAGGCTTTTGGGTCTCAACCTTCCACTTCTTGGGTGTCTCTGCCTTACGACGAGCTCATGGAACAGATCTCTCGTAAGGCGTGGAAGTCACCAGAGGCCATGGAAACCTGTTCCTCATAAGCCCAATAAAGTCATGTCTGCCCCAGTGGACAAGCCATTTTTGACAAAGGGGAGTGCCTGTTGATGCCATGGTGGTAGCTGCAGCCACCAAAAAGGAAGTGTCTGAGACATCCACATCTATCCATCCTCCTAACAGAGATTCTAGGGTCATGGATAGTGTTTAGTTCAGCGACTTTTTCTCTGCGATCACTGAACTACTTAACCCATTTTACGAGATTACAAAGAGATCTCCTGAAAGAGCTAGGCGATACTCACCAGGGTATGGTAGCTTCAGGGGTGGCCGACAAAGTCATTTCCCAGCTCGCTACCCTAAACTCAGTGGTAAACTCGTCCATGGGTCTCATATCCTATGCAGCTGATGGTTCGAGTAGAGCCGGTAGTCCGGGCATTGCTCTTCGAAGACAAGCCTGGATGCGTCTCTGTTCTTTGCGGAACCCTTTAAGTCTTCCTTTATCAACACCTCATTTGATGACTCATCACTGTTTGGGCCTAAAGTAAAGGAAACTTTAACCAGGTGTGAGCAGGAAGGCAACACCTTGTCTGCTGTTGGAGTCCGTTTTTCTACCCCTACTCAGCCCTATCCCAAGGGCCCTAGGGGAGGGAAAATGTGGTTGCAAAAAGCACAGGGAGCCTTTCAGGACACACGTGGAGAAACCCTCTCTAGAGGCAGAGGAGGGGGTTATAACGGAAGATGCCACCCCCGCGGCAGAGTGGGTCCGCAGCAACAGGGTGACGGGTCAGTTCTCCGGTCAACCCTACCAGTGCCCCTGAAAGGGGGCCCGACTGTTCGGCTCTGGAGGCAGTCGGGGGTCGCTTGTCTTTGTACCCAAAAGCCTGGCTAAACATAACATCAGATACATGGGTACAAAGCATCATTTCCAGAGGACATTTCATACCGTTCTCTTCCCCTCCCATCCCTGTAAACAGAATCCCAGATGTTCCACCCAATCTCAGGGAACAAGCAATCGTAGAGGTCCACAGATTGCTAGAATAAAGAGTCATCCAACCAGTCCTAGCAGACCAAGTTGGATTCGGAGCTTGCTCAAGATTCTTTTTAGTACCAAAGAAAACAGGGGACTGGAGACCTCTCTTAGACCTCAGCAAACTCAATCAGTTCGTAAAGAAAGAAAAGTTCCGAATGGTCACGCTTCAGTCCATTCTTCCCTTCCTAGGGAAAGGCAATTGGATGTGCTCCATAGATCTCAAGGACGCGTACTATCACATAAAGATGAACAGATGCTCCAGAGATCATCTGCGTTTCCGGCTGGGAGCCAGTCATTACCAGTTTCGAGCCCTGCCCTTTGGTCTCACTACAGCCCCCAGAGTGTTCACCAAATGCATGGCAGTGGTCACGGCTCACCTGAGATGTCTAGGATTCCAGGTGTTTCCATACCTAGACGATTGGCTCCTCACCGCTACTACCAGGCATCAATTGACTCAGGCAACACAATACACTCTGACACTCTGCCATCAATTAGGCATTGCAATCAACTTCGAAAAGTCTGCCTTATCGCCATCGCAGCATACCGTTTTTATATGAGCAGAGTTGGATACCTCAGCTACCACTCTACATCTTCCTATCGAAAGAGTCTCACTTCTCCGTCAACACGTCAGCTCACTGGTGTCAAAGAACAAAGCTACAGCAGCAGAGGTCTTGAAGGTGCTAGGTTTGATGGCTTCAGCAATTCTGGCTATACCACTCGCAAGGATGCATATGTGAATTCAATGGCTCCTCTTTGCTCAGTGGACGTACCAGAAAATACCGATGCACCACATGATTTTTATCACGGATTCTTGCAAGAGACACCTTCAGTGGTGGTTGATGTCTCTTCATGTCACAGTCGGAAGACCCTTTGTCCCCCCCCCCCCCAGTAGCCACTGTGACCACGGACACTTCCCTGATAGGGGGGGGGGCATTTCAGGGAAAGACTGCCCAAGGCACATGGACAGATCAAGAATCACATCTGCACATCAGTGCTCTAGAGCTGAGAGCGGTACTTCTGGCGTTGCAGACTTTCAGGACTCTTTCCCTCTAGGAACTATTGCAATTCAGATGGACAGCATGCCAGTAGTCTGGTACTTGAACAAGCAAGGCAGAACCAAGTCTTACCCCCTTTGTCGAGAAGCCTTCAGGGTCTGGCAATGGGCTGTGTCATCCCAGCATTTTCTTTTAGCAACGCACATTCCGGCGAAATCCAGAGTGGTAATGGACAAGCTAAGCAGGGCGATATTGCTCCCTCACGAGTGGTCTCTCAAACAACAGGTTGCAGAGTTGATTTTCTGCAAATGGGGCCAGCCTTGCTGCAACCTCTTTGCCAGCCACATCAATTCAAAATGCAGAAGCTACTTTGCCCTAATACCACCTCCTGGTCATCCCCCGAGAGATGCACTTTTACACGATTGGCCCCTGGGTCTCCTTTATATGCATTTCCACCCTTCCCATTGATACCCAGATTTTTACAGAAAGCAAAACCGCTGGGAAGGACTGTTATTCTCATAGCCCCCTACTGGCCTCGACAGATTTGGTTCCCGTTTCTCCACCATCATCTGTTGGAATATCCATGGATCCTGGGCCCAGTTCCGGACCTTCTGACGCACCCATCAGGGGACCTCCATCCTTCACTGCAGTCCCTGAAACTGACTGCTTGGCTAATCCACTTCCCCTAATTGCCAGGCTTCATTCAATTTCAGAAGATACGAGACAAATTCTCTTGTCTTCTCAAAAGCCATCTACCAGGAAATTATATGGCAGTAAATGGAAAAGTTTCTCAATTTGGGCCAACACGCAGAAAATTGATGCTTTCCGAGCTCCGCTATCATCTATTTTAGAATTCTTGACAAAGATTTTTAAGGAAGGGGCAGCAGCTGCTACAGTTCAAGTCCAGTTAGCTGCCATCTCAAATTTTCACCTTGGGTTTGGTGGCGCAAATGTTATGGGCCATAAATTATCTAAGACTTTTCTTGAAGGCGTTCTTCACATGAGACCTCCTATCAAAATTCCCTATTCCCCCTGGAATATAAACTTTATGCGGTCTCAAATTATTCTTCCCCCTTTTGAACCAGCATCTTCTTGTGATCTCAAATATTTATCCTGGAAAACTATTTTTCTTGTGGCCATTACTTTGCCCGCAGAGTGTCAGAACTTCAAGCATTATCTATCAAGACCACCTTACATGATTTTCCATACTGATAGAGTATCTCTCAGAACAAACCCCTCATTTTTACCTAAAGTCTGTTCTGAATCAAATATCAATCCGGTCATTGAGCTGCCAGTCTTTTTTCCCAACCACTCTAGCAAATTGGAATACATGCTGCACAAACTTGATGTACACAGACAGCTCAGATTTTATCTTGATAGAACTAAGGATATTAGAAAATCAGATCAACTTTTTGTATCCTTTTCAGAAGCCAGAAAAGGCAATCCAGTGGCTAAAACAACCTTATCTAAATGGTTATCAGATTGTATATCCTTTGTTTGAGAATGCGAGTATGCCATTAACATACAAACCGAAGGCTCATTGTACCAGTGCCGTCTCTAAGTCTTCTGCTTTTCAAGCTAAATTGCCCCTTGACAATTTTTGCGCTGCAGCCACTTGGTCTAAGCCTCATCCCTTTGTCATGCATTACAAAGTAGATAAGGCTTCAAGGGACAGGTCTTCCTTTGGTTCCACAGTACTGAAGAACATAGTTCCATGAGCCACCCAAGATTGAGGGTGATAGGGACGCTACCCATCAGTGAGAATAAACGGCGAGATTTAACAACTTCACATAAAGAAGTTATGTACTTACCATAACGTTCCATGTGAGTTGTTTATCTCGCTATTCTCACGTCCCTCCTCCCTCCTGGCTGACTGTTGACTTAGAGGCTAGTACCATCCTGGTTATTCAATATTTCTTCTTCCCCTTCGGGAAGTGTTCTTGGTAGAAATAAATAAAAGGGTATACATATATATATATATATATATATATATATATATATATATATATATATATATATATATATAGAGAGAGAGATAGCTATATATATATATATATATATATATGTATATATATATATATATATATATATATAATATACTGTTACTCGCAGCAAACAAGATCTGAGGTAGTTCCAGCAGTGCATTGTGGGATAAGGGGCTTGGTCTCGAGCTACTGGCAAACCTTGAGCTTTGCTTTCTGCCGTGTTGGAGCCGAGGATCGGTTCCGAACCCATCAGTGAGAATAAAGACGAGATAAACAACTCACATGAAATGTTATGGTAAGTGCATAACTTCTTTTTAATTCCAATGCAGAGCAAAAGGATTCAAGTCAGATATGTCCTCCAAGCTCTAGGCTCCGTGGCAGCTGCCGTTCTTCTTGTCCCATTAGCGCGTTTCCACATGAGAATCCTTCAGTTGCTTCTTTTCACACAATGGTCTTTCAAGGAACTACCCATGTTTCACATGATCCTGATCATAGAAACATGCAAAAGGCACCTTACTTGGTGGATGGACTCCCCTCTAGTAATTCAGGGCAGACTTTTCATACAATCCCCTCTGGTAGCCAGACCTTTCATACAATCCCCTCCGGTAGCCACGGACGCCTCCCTGATAGGGGGGGGGGGGCATTATCTAAGCAGGACAGTCCAAGGCACTTGGCAACCTCACAAGTACCATCTGCATATCAGCGTCCTAGAAATGAGAGCGGTGCTCCTAGCATTGCAAGCCCTTCAAGACCCTCTTCCTTCCAGGACCATTGTATTCCAAACAGACAACATGTCAGTGGTGTGGTACATCAACAAACAGGGCTGGACCAGGTCTTACCCCTTGTGTCGAGAAGTACTCAGACTGTGGCAATGGGCAATTTCCTCCCAATGTTTTCTGATAGCAACGCACATCCCTGGGAAATCCAACTTCATAGCTGACAGGCTCAGCAAAGCTATCCTCATGCCTCATGAGTGGTCTGAATCAGGAAGTTGCGGAATCTTATCTTCCGCAAATGGGGACAGCCTTGCTGCGACCTATTTGCCACTCCTCTGAACAAGCAGCAGCTACTTCTCCCTACTTCCTCTTCCAGGTCATATACCCAGAGATGCTCTTGTACATGATTGGCCTCAGGGACTCCTTTACGCTTTTCCTCCTTTTCCCCTAATACCAAGACTCATACAGAAAGCAAAATCGTTTGGTTGCAAAATGATCCTCATTGCCCCATATTGGCCTTGACAGATATGGTTCCCGTTCCTGCACCTCCACCTACTGGATCAACCGTGGATTCTGGACCTGGTTCCAGATCTTTTGATTCATCAATCAGGCGGGTTGCACCAATCCCTTCAAACTCTCCAGCTCACAGCTTGGTTATTCCTCTTCCAACCTTAGCCAGGCTTTCCAATATCTCCCCAGCAGTCCGTGATATTATTGTTTCCTCACATAAGTCTACTACGAGGGAAACGTATGCTAGTAAATGGAAACGGTTTTCTTACTGGGCAGAATCTAAACATTTGGATCCTTTCTCAGCCCCAGTCCATGAAATTCTTGAATTTCTAGCACAACTCTTTCAGTCTGGTGCGGCTTCCACTACCATTAGAGTAAAGCTAGCTGCCATTTCTAATTTTCATATTGGTATGTTTAATTCTAGCATAATGTCTCATAAGCTCTGCAAGGCCTTTATGAGAAGAACATCTCTTCTTAGACCCTCAGTTAGAGATCCTCCTCCTCCTTGGGATCTCAATTTAGTTTTAGCTTCCTTAATTTTGCCTCCCTTTGAACCGGCAGCATCATGTTCCTTAAAATTTCTTTCTTGGAAGACACTTTTTCTTGTTGCTATCACTTCAGCTAGATGTGTCTCAGAACTTCAAGCACTATGTATTCGTCCTCCTTACCTGGTGTTTCACAAGGACAGAGTTTCTCTGAGGACCAATCCATCCTTTATTCCTAAAGTCTGCTCAGAGAACAATTTAAATCAATCCGTACGTCTCCCAGTTTTCTTTCCTAATCACAGCAACAAGGCAGAATACAAGCTCCACCAATTGGATTTGCACAGACAATTGCGTTTTTACCTCCATAGAACTAAGGAACTAAGAAAGTCAGACCAGTTATTTCTTTCTTATGCTTTCAACAAACAAGGCCTTCCAGTTTCTAAGGTGACATTATCCAGATGGTTATCTGATACTATTGCCTTTATTTATCAGTTCCAAAATAAAGAGGTACCAACTAAACCAAAAGGACATTCCACTAGAGCATTAGCCACCTCTGTAGCCTTTCAGTCTAGGTTACCCATAGACTCAATCAGTGCAGCTGCCAATTGGGTAAACCCCCACACTTTTATCTCTCATTACAAGGTGGATATGGTCTCCCGGAGCAGAGCTTCCTTTGGTTCTACTGATGTCCTTCATGGATGCATCTGCAGTCATAACAGCTGGGTTGTCCTGTCGTCAGGCAGCCCTTCAGTCGGCCGGATTCCAAAGTCCGGGTCCGGCTTCGGCTGATGTCGCACTTCACCCGACGTCATCTCTGTTGGTCTTCGGGTATAAAAGCATCAGCCGACGCCATTTTCCTCAGTCTTTCTTGCCGCGTGGCGCCCGAAGCAGAAGCTGTTCGCAAGTGCCGGTCGGTCGGATCCAGAGATTATTTCTACGAATACTACTTTGAAGACTTCTAAAGCTAAGTACCCGTGGGGACTCTTTCTTGCCTCAGCCGATGTCAGAAAAAGTTAATAATTGTTTAACCTGTGGGAAACAAATACCGCATAAAGATTTCCACTCTTACTGTCTGCCTTGTTTAGGCCCAGCCCACGACGTAGCAGCCTGCTCGGCCTGTGCTTCCTTCAACCGACAAACGCTTAGGCGTCGGTCGGAGTTTGCAGAACAGTTTTCGGTTCTGATTTTGCGTACATTATGTCGCCGGATCCTCCGACTACACTCTGCCAAAAAGCAAAGATAAAGACCGACACTCAGTCAGCGGTTTCGGCCGAAACCATGCTTAAACAAACGCGAGTGTCTCGGTTTCGGCGAAACCGAGAAAACTGATCAAAGTACAGCTGAATCTATCTCTACAGCTGAGGCCCCTGCTACTACTCTTGAACCAACCTCAGAAGTTTTATCCTCTACGGCGGCTGCCAATGATTTATCAGACACCATTCCCTTGGATGTCTCTACCCCAGCACGTGGTGCTGCTAGGCCTCCAGCAGCCATGTCCATTAAGGCCTTCGCCAGGGCTAAAGCAGCCAAGACTTCTAAAAAAGTGCCTGTTAAACCCCCCTGTACCAGGCCCTCTTCTAGTAATCAAATGCTTACTTTGGCAGAAGATTTAATTACATTAATTAGAGGATCTCAATCTCACCCAGACAGGGCCTCTCAGCCCCCAGAGAAGAGACCTAGGGCTGAGCCCCCTGAGCCAGTGTCCTCTGATGATTCAGCTGATGAATCAGACATAACTGACCAGCCAGAGGCCCCTTTCTCCAATTTTGAAGATTCTGATGCTGAAGAATCTATTCCAGCTGCTTCTCCTCCAGAAGAATTCTCCTTTGGGGAAACCTTACCTGCCATGCGAGAGCATTTCCAATGGCAGCAACAAGATTTTTCAGATTCCAGAAAAAGACTTAGAACCTTTCTACGCCTTCCACAGCACAGGCCCTTAGCTATACCTCCTGTTCTCTCTGTGGTAGATGATGCTTTCAATGATGTCTGCTCTGCTCCAGATTCTTTGCCCCCAGCCCCTGCCAAACCAGACAGATTTTACAGGGTGCCAGATACTCATCACCACCTTTACAAGGCCCCTCTTGCAGACCCCGAATCTATATCCCAGGGTCCCAAGGCAGTAGCCGCGACCATAGCTAAAAACCCTATTCCTTCTGAAAGGGAAGCAAGGTCATTAGACAGATGGGGTAAAAGGTTTACACTTCAGCTACTCTCTCAGCTAGAGCTTTAAACTGTCAATTTCACATGATACAATACCAAGAGTTTATGCTTGATCAGTTAACTAAAAAGCTAACCACTGATGAATCTCTTGACAAGAAATATGTATTAGAGATGGTAAATAACATACAACAGGTTAGTAACCATTCCTTAAAATGTGGCTATGATGCACTGGAGGCTTCATTTAGATCAGCCATGACTGGCACAGTGATAAGAAGACATGCATGGCTAAAGGAGCAACCTCTACCGGATCATGTTAAAGCTAAGTTGCTAGATGCTCCTATGGATAAGACAAGTTTGTTTGGTACACCTGCACAGCAGGTTATAAAGAAAATGGAAGAAAAAGCAAAATTAGTTCAAACGGTTAAAGATTTCCTGCAGGTTCAACCCCAAGGTTTAGCAGGAACTGGCCTGCCAAAATTGGTCCTTTCCTGACTCCACAAGATTTCAAAGGGGCAGGAATAGACGTTCCAGAGGCAGAAACCAATCTAGAGGTGGTGCCTACAGAGGACGACAGTGGCAAGGTAACAACAGAGGCTCAGACACAACCACTGCCACTACAACAGCACAGCCACAGTGACTTAATCCTAAATCCGCCTACCAGGGAACAA
Organism: Protopterus annectens; assembly: GCF_019279795.1. Classification (NCBI taxonomy): domain Eukaryota; kingdom Metazoa; phylum Chordata; order Ceratodontiformes; family Protopteridae; genus Protopterus; species Protopterus annectens. The sequence continues at coordinate 206,716,379 of NC_056750.1, forward strand.
ATAGCAGCTCCTCTAGGCGGAAAGTTAACCTTATTTTCAAAGAACTGGCACCACATAACAAAAGACAAGTGGATTTTACAAACCATAGATCAAGGTTACCGATTCCACTTCCACACTTTACCAGTCAAAGAGGAATGCCAAATCTACCTCCAAATCAAAAAGCAGAAGCTCTACAACAGATAATGGAGTTAGCAAACATGAGAGCTGTGGAAAAAGTACCAACAGCAGAGCAAGGAAAGGGGTTCTACTCCAGACTATTCCTAGTTCCAAGAAAGGAAAAAATTGGAGACCAATTCTCGACCTGTCCACCTTAAATACATACATCATTGTACGAAATTCAAAATGCTGACCCTACAGCAACTTCTTCCCATGCTGGGCAAGGAGTGTTGGCTGGTAACTCTAGATCTCAAGGAGGCATACCTGCACGTCCCTATTCGACCAATCTGCAGAAGATACCTCAGATTTCTTGCAGGATCAGAGCACTATCAATTCTCAGCATTGCCTTTTGGCTTATCTACTGCCCAGAGTATTCACAAAATGCCTGGCATCAGTAATCGCCCATTGCAGACTACAGGCAATTCAAATTTATCCATACCTGGACGAGTCCCTCCTACAAGGCGACAACAAAAGCAAGTTGACAACAGATTTACAAAGGGTCATTTACTTGCTACAAGCACTGGGATACACAGTCAATTTACAAAAGTCAAGACTGATACCATCCCAAACAAGGACTTTTTGGGAGCGAATTGGACACAGTAAGACAAATGGCATTCCTAACTACAGAAAAACAAAAGAACTCCTCTTTACTTCTTGGCACTAACAAAACTGAACAAGTTAACAGCAAGAAAGGTTCTTCAGGCTTTGGGCTTCATGGCATCATGCATAATTTTGGTCCCATTTGCCAGACTTCATATGAGAAAACTACAGTGGTACCTAAGGAATTTATGGTCCCAGCACAGGCACAGCCTAGAAACAGAAATCCCACTAATTCCATGCATAAAACAGGAGTTCCTATGGTGGGCTCAGGCATGCCAGTCAAACCCAGGCCTTCCTTTTCGCAGAGGTCAAGCAAGCCAGAACATCACAACAGACGCTTCAGACCTAGGATGGGGGGCCCACATGATGGACAAACGCGTGCAAGGAGTGTGGACTCAGGATCAACTTCACCTGCACATCAACCTAAAAGAAATGCTGGCAGTAAAACTGGCAATCCAAAAGTTCAGACCATTTCTCAAAGAGGGCCAGTTGATGATAAGGACAGACAACACCACAGTCATGTGGTACATCAACAAACAGGGAGGCACTCATTCGCACCCCTATGCAGACTGACTTTGGAACTGTGGACCCTGGCACTCAGCTACAACATCCAGCTACAGGCAATATTTGTACCAGGAAAAGAAAATACTCTAGCAGACATATTAAGCAGAACCACATCAGATGCCCACGAATGGCACCTGCACCCGGACATCTTCAAGACCATCACAAAGAAATGGGGAATGACTCAGATCTATTCGCATCACCCCACAATCACCAGCTCCAAAAATTTTGCACAAGGACATTCCACCCATTAGCATGGAAAGTGGATTCTCTCTCCTTCAGCTGGAAAGGCCTAACAGCATATGCATTCCCACCTTTTCCCTTGATACACAAAGTATTATTAAAAATCAAGGAGGAACAGCCAAGGATAATCCTGATAGCTCCAAACTGGCCAAGACAACATTGGTACCCACTCCTGAGGAGCATGTCTCAGAACAATATGTGGCCAATACCACTGATGCCTTTGATGCTAACTCAGAACAACTACAGCACCATACATCCAAACCTGAAAACGTTACAACTGACTGCATGGAACATCACATAACAGCAGCTAATCAAGAACTTTCCCAAAGAGTTAAAGACATTATTCTTGAAGCACGCAGACCTTCAACAAGAAGGAACTACGCTGGAAAATGGAAAAGGTTTGTCACTTGGAGTTCTGAAAGAGGAAAAGATGTGTCAAACATAGATATGCCTAATATTCTGGAGTACCTGGCCGAACTTCTCTATTCAGGCCTGTCCTACTCCTCCATCAAGATACATGCATCAGCTATTTCAGCAGAATACAGCTTTGATACACCTGTTTTTTCACACCCTTTGCTCAGACAGTTCCTCAGAGGAATCAAGAATGTAAAACCTCCAAGGAAACCACCATTACCAACTTGGGACTTAAACTTCGTACTAGAAAAGTTGACACTATCACCCTTTGAACCAGCAGCAACAGCAGACCTACAATACCTGTCTTGGAAAACTGCTTTCCTACTGGCAATTACTTCAGCAAGGAGGGTTTCAGAACTACAGGCCTTAATGGCAGTGCAACCCTTCCTAATCTTCCACCAAGATAGAGTGTCCATGAGGACTAATCCAACCTTTATGCCTAAGGTGGTATCCAGGGTGTCCTTAAACCAGGCAATCCACCTTCCTACCTTCTTTCCCAACCCACAAAACAGAGGGGAAAGAATATTGCATACCTTGGATGTACATAGACAGCTACGCTACTACTTGGACAGAACCAAAAGCAACAGAAAGACTGACCAACTTTTTGTAGCCTATGCAACAGGAAGGGAAGGAAGAGCTATTTCCAAACAGACAATCTCCAAATGGATAGGAAATTGCATTCGATTCTGTTACTCCTTCCATGGAAAACCAATTCCACAGAACATAAGACCTCATTCTACAAGGGCAACAGCCACTACCACAGCCTTCTTACGAGGAGTGGCAACCAAAGACATTATTGAGGCGGCTACTTGGACCTCCGTGCATACATTTGCCAAGCATTATAATTTGCCTCTATATTCCAGATCCCGAGCAGGGTTTGCCACTGCTGTACTGCAAGGGATCCTAAACACACCATAATCTTCCTTTATCCTCCTCCCTAGTTGGCTATGGTATTCTACCCAGCTGTTATGACTGCAGATGCATCCATGAAGGACATAGTACAGTTTTGTACCTACCATAAATGTAGATGTCGAACTGGATAGCATCTGCAGTCAGGATTACCCTCCCTCCTTCCCTCTGTGGTACTCCTAGGGTGTTTACGCCCCCCTAATAGCTAACTGGTGGGGGGGAAGTCTTTTATGGTGTATTTGTTTGTATATATGTACCTACATGCTTATTTTGTGTTTACCTATACCTTTTTGGAAACATTGGCATTCTATCCAAAAATTTTAGCCTTCCAAGAGGGCTTCTGGCATCTGGGGCAAGAAACACTGAGGAAAATGGCGTCGGCTGATGCTTTTATACCCGAAGACCAACAGAGATGACGTCGGGTGAAGTGCGACATCAGCCGAAGCCGGACCCGGACTTTGGAATCCGGCCGACTGAAGGGCTGCCTGACGACAGGACAACCCAGCTGTTATGACTGCAGATGCTATCCAGTTCGGACATCTACATTTATGGTAGGTACAAAACTGTACTTTCTGAAGAGTCTGTTCCAATGAGCCACCCAGGATTTTGGGTGCTAGGGACGCTGTCCCAAACAGCAAGAATGAAGGCGAGATGGACAACTTAACATAAAGAAGTTATGTACCTGCCATAATGTTCCATGTTAGTTGTCTTCATCTCGCCTTCCTTCTTGCGTCCCTCCCTCCTTTCCCCTTCCTAGAGGATTGAGAGGAGTTCCTTTTTTGTTTTCACTGGCTGAGTATCTTTTTTTTTTTTTTGTTTTTGCTTCACATGCCAATTTATGACTCTTTCCTTGTTTAGGTGTATTGGACAACCAGTTTTTAGGTAACTATGAATTCACCAAGGCTAGCGTCCTGTGGAAATGCAGGTATATCTCAAAAGAAGATGTTCTTCATCTCACATTGCTGCAGTCCTTACACTTGGGTATACCGCTGTCCTCGGTCGGCCCGAATACCAAAGTATATGGCTGACGCCGGTCATGGCGCATTAAACTGACGCCAGGACGTCAGGGTATAAATGCGCATGACCGACGTCATATCCTCAGTCTTTTTTGCCGCGTGGTCCGATGCAGAAGCAACGCTAGAGTGCAGGTTGGCGTCCTGTGCTTTTCCGAAATAGCAGTTTCAGACCGAATCAAAGTTGGCTAAGTACCCCGTTGAGGTACATTTAGGTTTTTTCTTGCCTCAGTATTTTACCGGATGTCAGAAAAAGTAAATAACTGTATTTCTTGTGGGAAGCAGATACCACATAGGGATTACCATAACTTGTGTATACCTTGTTTAGGGCCTGAGCACGACGTTGTTGGGTGTCCCTCTTGTGCTAGGTTTAACAAACGTACAATTAAGAGAAGATTAGATTGTGCCAGGTTAGTCTTCGGGAAGCGGTGCAACTACAAAATGCCGTCGGATGCTCCGACGCCCGCTTCTTCGAAAAAGCGCAAGGACAAAGGGACTAGGCCTAGGTTAGAAGAGCCGTCCGTTTCTGACGTCGGTTCTTTAGAAGGTTCGGTAGAGCCGGAGGTTCAGACAGAAATTTCTTCACAGTCCCAGGGAGAGACTTTACTATTGCAGGATGTGTCCTCTCAGGAGGTAGGCCAGGCTGAAGGGGCCTCTCAGGTAACTGTCCTCCCCTCTCTGCCTAGGGTAGTTAGGCCTTCCCCTACTGTTCCCAAGGCTTCTCCCAGAGGCAGGCCAGGTTTAGCTGGCACTCCTAGTACTTCAGGCCCTGTACACAAGAGACATATGCTTAGGATGGCAGAAGATTTAATTACTATGATTAGGGGTTCTATGCCCCCTCCTGAAAAGAGGCCTAGGGGGGAACCTGAAATTGGAGTTTTAGAACAGGATTCTGATGCTTCCGAGTCTTCGGCTGAAGATGTGCAGGAGTTTTCCCCATATTCTGATTCTGAGGTGGATGACTCTACTCCTTCTGCTTCTCCTCCTGAGGATTTTTCATTCTCAGAGACTTTACATTCCATGAGGGAGCATTTTAAATGGGAAGGTCAGGATTTCTCTGATTCTAGGAAAAGGCTTAGGGAATTTTTGTTTTTACCCCAGCATAGGCCTTTAGCTATACCTCCTGTTCTTACTGTGGTGGAAGATGTTTTTACAGAGGCTTCTCTTAATCCTGATTCTTTGCCTCCCGCTCCTGTTAAGCCAGACAGGTATTATAGGGTGCCTGAAGCTCATAAGTACCTTTTCAAGAGCCCTAGGGTGGACCCAGAGATTGTTTCACAGGGACCTAAGGGGGTTAAGGCTTCTGTTGTTAAAAACCCGGTCCCTCCGGATAAAGAGGCTAGGGCCTTGGACAGATGGGGAAAGAAAGTTTATACTTCTTCCACTTTAGCCATGAGGGCTTTGAATTGCCAATTTCACATGCTGAGATATCAAAACTATCTTCTTTCACAATTAAAGTCTAAGGTAGATGCTCTGGCAGAAGGTATTGAATGTAAGGAGTTACAAGATCTAGTGCATGTTTCTGAACAGGTGGGAAAGCATTCCTTGCAATGTGGTTTTGATGCTGTGCAGGCCTCTTCGAGGGTGGCTGCCACTGGTTCTGTGATACGCAGGCACGCCCGGCTAAGGGATCAGAATTTAGCCGAGCATGTTAAGGCAAGGATCTTGGATGCTCCTTTGCAATCTGATGTGTTGTTTGGTTCTCCTGTTGAAGCAGTTTTAAAGAAAATGGAAGACAAAGCTAAGTCTATGCACACTGTTAAAGATTTTTTACAGGTTCAGCCTCCAAAGTTTAGTAGAAATTGGCCAACCAAGGGGTGGACATATCCTTCTTATGATTCCCAGTCTAGGGGTAGGTCTAGGCGTGGTAGGGGCAGAGCTCAGGGCTCTTTTAGATCTAGAATAGGGGGTTCACCTGCACAGTCTTCCGGTGAGGGCAGGGGTCAGCCCTTTCGTAGACAAACCCAATGACCTACCTTTTCAACTGCCAGAACCTTCCCGTCTGGCAGCACCTTTGGGAGGAAGACTGGCACTTTTCAAGGAAAACTGGAGTTTAATTACCCAAGACAGATGGGTATTGGACATCATTCACCACGGTTACAGGTTTTATTTCCATACCCTGCCCCCTTTCAAAGGCATGCCAGACATTCCTCCTCAACACAGACTAGAAGCTTACAGACAAATTTCTCTGTTACTCCAGATAGGGGCCATACAACCGGTGCCTATGACAGAAAGGGGCCTAGGATTTTATTCTCGCCTATTCCTAGTGCCAAAAAAGGGGAACACGTGGAGACCAATTTTGGATTTATCTATCCTCAACACCTTTCTGGACATACCCAAGTTCAAGATGCTGACATTACAACAGCTTTTACCTCTACTGGGCAAGGATCACTGGATGGTAACTTTGGATCTCAAGGAGGCTTATCTTCATGTTCCTATCACACTAAGTTGCAGGAAGTATCTGCGTTTTCGAGCTGGAAATTCTCATTATCAGTTCTCTGCATTGCCCTTTGGCTTATCTACTGCGCCCAGAGTATTCACAAAGTTCTGGCTCCAGTGATAGCTTTCTTCTGATTGAGAGGAATACAGATCTACCCTTATTTGGACGATTGCCTGATTCTGGCTCAAGGGAAGGACGAGCTTCTTCAGCATTTGAAATATGTGATAGCAGTGCTAAGATGCCTGGGGTATTCTGTGAACGAAACAAAGTCCAGTCTAGTACCCTCTCAAGACATGTGCTTTCTGGGTGTGAGACTGAATACAGCAACCCAGATGGCTTTTTTGACCCCGGACAAACAAAAGAATCTTTCCCTTTACTTCCAACAACTATCACATCAGTCCGGGCTGACTGCAAGGACAGTCCTTCAAGCCTTAGGGTTCATGGCATCTTGTATTCTGGTGCTTCCCAATGCCAAACTGCATATGAGGAAGCTACAATGGTATCTCAAAAATCTATGGACACAGCACTGCCAGGATCTGGACACTGTCATTCAAATAATACCTTGCATCCAAAAGGAATTTTTGTGGTGGGCTCAGCAATGTCACCTAAACAAGGGACTTTCTGTGACCCGGCCAGAGGCGAGTCAGATTCTAACAACAGATGCCTCGGACAAAGCTTGGGGAGCTCATCTCAATGGAAAGTGGATACAGGACAAGTGGCCTGTCAGACTGCAGCATCTACATATCAACTTAAAGGAGATGTTGGCAGTCCAGTTTGCATTAATGGCCTTCAAGGATTTACTTCTCCCAGGACAGGTGCTGATTCTAACAGACAACACAACAGTCATGTGGTACATCAACAAACAAGGGGGAACACATTCCTACCCTCTATGCAGACAAGCAATGATTTTGTGGGACACTGCTCTCAGTTTACAACTAAATCTCCAGGCAAGGTTTCTGCCGGGAGTGCAGAACTCCTTAGCAGATGTGTTAAGCAGGCAAATCATGGATCCCCACGAGTGGCAATTGGATCTTCATGTATTTCAGCAATTGACAGTGTCATGGGGAACTCCAGACATAGATCTGTTCGCTTCTCCTCTAAACCACCAGCTGCCAAAGTTTTGCACAAAAAGGATTCATCACGCAGCTTGGAAAGTGGATGCTCTTTCTTTCAGTTGGAAAAATCTTCATGTGTATGCCTTTCCGCCTCTTCCTCTCCTCCTAAAGGTACTTCTAAAGGTCAGACAGGACAAACCAAGAATGATCCTGATAGCTCCAGATTGGCCTCGACAACACTGGTACCCATTACTGAGAAGTCTGGTAAGGAAACCACCTTGGCCCTTGCCTTTGATTCCACACCTGTTGTCCCAAAAGGACGGTCATCTACTCAATATCAAGCTTCACTCTCTTCATCTCACAGCATGGCATATCCTGTTTTGACCCATAGCAGGGCTCAACTTCCTCAACAAGTTTTGAAGGTGATTATGGAAGCTAGAAGACCTAGTACAAGGAAAGTGTATGCAGACAAATGGAAGAGATTTGTGTTTTGGAGTGCAGCAAAGGATGCGGACGTTTCTGAGCCTAATTTGACTATGGCTCTTCTATATCTTACTGAATTATTGGACAAAGGTTTGTCCTTCTCTTCCATTAAGATTCATGCTGCAGCAATTTCAGCTCACTACGACTGTGATCCACCATTGTTTTCTCATCCTTTGTTCAAGCAATTTCTTAGAGGGGCAAAGAACATAAGACCCCCACGTAGAGCTCCTACTCCTGCTTGGGACCTCAATTATGTGTTGGAAAAACTCACTCTACAACCTTTTGAGCCTGCAGCTACTGCTGAGTTGAAATATTTGTCATGGAAGACTGCTTTTTTGTTGGCCATTACCTCTGCAAGAAGAGTTTCTGAATTGCAGGCCCTTATGGCGGTTGAGCCTTTCTTGATTTTCCATAAGGATAGGGTATCTTTACGTACTAATCCTTCCTTTATGCCTAAGGTGGTTTCAAGTGTGTCTTTAAACCAAACTATTCATTTACCTACCTTTTATGCAGACCCCCAAAATAAGGGGGAAAAGATTTTGCATACTTTAGATGTGCACAGGCAGTTACGCTATTACTTAAACAAGACTAAGGATTTCAGGCAGTCTCAGCAGTTGTTTGTTTCTTTTGCTTTGTGTTCTCAGGGCAAGCCTGTTTCAAAACAAACTATTTCCAAGTGGATTGGGTTTTGCATTGCTTTTTGTTATTCCCATCATGGCAAGGAGATTCCAACAGGGATTAGACCTCATTCCACTAGGGCTACTGCCACTTCTACAGCCTTTCTAAGGGGGGTGGCAACTAAGGATATTTTGGAGGCAGCTACTTGGAGTTCAGTACATACTTTCTCTAAGCATTACCACCTTCCACTCTACTCTAAATCTAGGGCTGGTTTTGCCACTGCTATTTTACAGGGCATTTTGGCAGCTCCTGCTTCTCTATGATTTGCCATCCTCCCTTACCTCTGCTTTGGGAATCTACCCAAGTGTAAGGACTGCAGCAATGTGAGATGAAGAACATAGTACAGTTTTGTACCTACCATAAATGTAGATGTTCGAAGATCCACATTGCTGCAGTCCAATTTACCCTCCCTCCTTCCCCTCTGTGTTTAGGGGTGGTTGTGTGGATAGGTTTGTTCCCTAGTATATTTGTAAAAAGTTGTACATAGTTTTGGTGCAGGGGTGTTTAGTGTTTGGTGGTTTTTTGATTTTACCCTGTTTAGGGTCTTCTGACATCTGGGGCAAGAAAAGACTGAGGATATGACGTCGGTCATGCGCATTTATACCCTGACGTCCTGGCGTCAGTTTAATGCGCCATGACCGGCGTCAGCCATATACTTTGGTATTCGGGCCGACCGAGGACAGCGGTATACCCAAGTGTAAGGACTGCAGCAATGTGGATCTTCGAACATCTACATTTATGGTAGGTACAAAACTGTACTTTTTGCAATGAAAAACTAACTTAAAACGAATTTAATAGAAAGAAATTAAAAACAGAGCACAAATTGTCCCTTTCTTAACAGACGATAAGCGCTTTCGATTAAATCTTCCTCAGATTGTAAAAAAGTATGGGACAGTTATTTGTTTAAATAAAAATATAATAGTGATCCATCATCCAATCCAAATTCAATAAGATGATTGTGACCAATTGTTTTTAAGATTGTGCCGTCCATTTTACATATATAGAGCCAATAGCTTTCGCTTATTGGCTACACACCTACTAACCCTTTTGGCAATCCAAGTCCTATGCTGGATGCAAATTAGCTAAAATAGATAGCCAATTAAAACTCTCAAAGAGCGGCAATAACAAATCCTGGTGTAGCTTCATAGGATTCTCGTATGTTGTCATGAAGCTATATAAATAATGCCATATAAAAATGACATGTAAAAATGACTGGTGATTAAGGTGCTTGCTGTTCACATAGTTTCTATGTCTTTAAAGGACAAAAACTATAAAGTATGAAGAACATAAATAGCTCAGCCAAATCCATAGTCATGTCTCTCTTTGCTCCAATAAAAAGGGAGACGTGTTGGAAACAAGCAGCCAATCCGAGCTCCCAAAATGTGAAAAACACCAATCATATTGAATGTAGTCTGATCAATGGTCAGTCCTTGATGCTTGACGGAATCAATGCTAACACATATTTCTGTCCTTTTTGAGGCATCTGCATCAGTCTGACGTAAATTATTTTCCTCTTAAAATATTCCTAGCTGAGATCTATAAATTTTACTAGTTAAGAAGACAATCATGACTATATAGTTGCATCCGATGTTATCAGTGCTTCGCCATCAGTGAACCATCGTTAGAATAGTCCAGGTACTTCCTATTTGACTTTATAGGATTCATCATTTGGTAAGTCCATATGTTTTAGAAAAATGTGGACGTAAGATCAAGTAATCAATCATGTCTCACTGTACATGAATCAATTAAGAGGGTAACTGTAAAAGAATGGCCAATCCAAGCTCTCAAAGTACGATAATAACCAATCACAGTTGACATATGCAATTCTATGGCCATTTGGGAATGATTAGTAAAATATAAGAGAATAAATGTTGTGATTTCTTTCAAAGCATTACAATAATCAGTCCTTGATGCTTAACGGGATCAATGCTAATACACATCTCTGTCCTTTTTAAGACATCTACATCAGTCTGACACAAATTATTTTCTTCTTAAAATATTCCTAACTGCGTTCTGTAGTTTTTACTAATTAAGAAGACTATCATGACTATATAGTTGCATTCGATGTTATCAATGCTTTGCCATCAGTGAACCATCGTTGGAATAGTCTAGGTACTTCCTATGTGACTTAGTAAGATGGATCATTTGGTGGGTCCTTATGTTTTTTTAAAAAAGGGTGGACATGAGATCAAATGGTTGATCGTATCTCACTGACATGAATCAAATAAGAAGGTGACTGTATAAAAATGGCCAATCCAAACTCTCAGAATACAGAAATACCCAATCACAATTAACATATGCAATTCTATGGCCATTTGGAGGCGATTAGTAAAGTATAAGAGAATAAACGTTGTGATCTCTTTCAGGGCATTACAAATGGCCTTACATATTCCTAAAAAGAATCCTACAGTGAATGTTGAAACATAAGGAGTGAATGATAGTTTCTCATTAGGGCAATTTCCATAACCAGTATATGCCGTTTGCCAGAATCAGTACAGGCATTTGTTTTGAGAAATTTTTCTAATCTTTTTCAAAAATAGCTATAAATGCTTTAGTAATCTGTTAGCAACATCAGCATCGGTAAAAAATATAATCTTTTATTAAAGATATCATTATTGTGCTGCAAAGGATCCTACGATGAATGCAAAGTTTAATCAATCAATAATAGGTCTCCTTTATAAAAATGACTTCTTTCATTATAGGCATCATATAAAAATAATGTCAGACAAATATCTGATCATAGAATAAATGGTTTGTTTAAATGTTATTTTTTGTTATTTTTGTTATTTTTTATGCCAGAATGGTTAGGTGTGTAGCCAATAAGCGAAAGCTATTGGCTCTGTATATGTAAAATGGATGGCACGATCTTAAAAACAATTGGTCACAATCATCTTATTGAATTTGGATTGGATGATGGATCACTATTATATTTTTATTTAAACCAATAACTGTCCCATACTTTTTTAATATCTGAGGAAGATTTAATCAAAAGTGCTTATCGTCTGTTAAGAAAGGGACAATCTGTGCTCTGTTTTTAATTTGTTTCTATTAAATTCGTTTTAAGTTAGTTTTTCATTGCAAGACTTCTTTTGAGATATACCTGCATTTCCACAGGACGCTAGCCTTGGTGAATTCACTGTCATTTTACTGTAAAAAAATTTTTAGGCAGTTCGCCGTAGCAGTGGGGAAATTTGTATTTTTTGCATTTAGTTTTTAGGTAACTGGTTACTCTATTTATGTCTAGTGTGCGCTATCACAAATGAGATCTGGGTAGCTGACGCTGGGCATTCTGGGATAAGGGGTAGCCTCGAGCCAGTAAACAGCTCTCAAGCTATAGAACAGATGTGTCCAACCCGCGGGCCGCATGCAGCCCTCAGAGCTCTTTCATGCGGCCCGTGACCCTTAAGTTCAAATTCAACATTTTTCCTCGGGTTTTTTCTGCACCTGCAACCTTTAACCGCATTATTGTTATGCGCATGCGCAAAACGCACCCTTCCCGTTTAGTTTTTCACGCCGACTAGGACTTGTATGCTCGCGCCAAAGAGCTGGACTGTAGGGTTTCTCATTTTCGTGGAAGACAAATCTGTTGGTGGCTAGTCTAAAACGGACATCAACTCCGACTGAACTGTATTTAAGCAGGTAAGTTTACCAGAAGACAGACATTATTTGTAAAGCAAGTTTTTAGTCTGCTGTGATCAGATTTCATACAATAGAAGCAAATGTATCCTGCAGTGGACATGGGTACCAGTGTGTTTACAGCAGTTTATTACAAAAAAATGAAAGACTCCGTTTTAGGCATGTTTTAAGCTGGGTTCCCATTAACTATCTTCTAATAATGTAATTACTTTATTATTTTTGGTTGAAAATGCACATTAAAACACATTTACATTTACTAAAAACAGCATTGTCGAGTAGTGCGATGGTAATACAGACTGCATGGCTAGCCCTAATGGACTTTGTTGATTATTGTCTGTGGGGAACAGAATGCTGTGAACATTAGCTAAGGAACTTAGCAGCCCTTTCATTCATTGGTTTCAGGGTCAAGAGTTCAGTCCTGATGGTTCAGTCTGCATATTCTTCTGTTGTCCCTGTGACCTATCACTGGGTAGTACAGTTTTCTTCTACTTCTCAAAAATGTTGAATTGTCCAATAATTTAAATTGCAGTTGCACTTGATCTTGATAAAGGGTCATGGTTGGAGAGCTATTTTGCTTAACATGTTTAAAACCAAACCTTTCTACTGCAGCACAGTCTCTTATTTCAGTTCTTAACCTTGCTAAACTTGTAATGAGGAATGAAAATAAATAAATGCCAGAGGCTCTAAGCTGGCCTAACTGGGTCAACAAGATGAAACACAAAACTGGTATAAAATGGCTGCACAAATCTGTCTAGCTTCTGCTTATTTTCACTGGTCTCTGCTGTTTACATTCGATAGGAGCCATAGATGATGTATGAATCTCTCTGGAACTAAAACGTATGGGTTAAGTCATGCCACGGCTCAGTCTGTAAAACTGAATGAGTTATTAATCTGTTACTGTGTGCCTCTGAGAATACTCACTTTACCCTGAAGGCTGTCAGTGTAAATTAATACCAGATATTAAACTTGCAGGCATACCTCTCAAGTGTACCTCTTTACGAGGAGCGTACCTCATTTGAGGTCTTCAAAAGTTCATGTTCCTCAAAATTCCTCAAAGTTCCACATTGAAAGAGTCTGTCACACATTCAGTGTTAGTAATTTTTTAAAGTGAAATCCATGGTAAATTGAAATTAATCATTAATTCATTTAAATTAAAGGATCTTCTTTATAAGTAAAACCAGCATATTTTAACCATCGTATGACTTTCCTAGTTAAAGTTGTTGGTAAGCCATTAGTATGTGTTCCACATTTTGCCCATTTGTTCCACATTATGAAGGCGAGTGTTCCTCATTTTGACGATGGAAGGTTGAGAGCTATGCATGCAGGCCTGGTCTTCGGATAAATTAAATTTATGTGTGTGATTTATGATATCAGATTAGAAAGGGATGCAAGTTAGTGAACTACTGAGCCATGTCAGGTTGTTACTCCTTGCAAATTAAGTAAGGACTCTTACACATAAACATCTGCCTCCTATAAGCTATCACATTCAGTATGTGTTAATGCAGCTAGAACTTGAAATATGATAACCTTTATTTTTCTTTTGACATTAAGTAGATTGGGGTAGTTTAAATAATGGTGTGACTAGGTTTGAAATTTTCTTCAGAAATATACATTCAGCTGAGTTTCAGAATTGCTTCAGAAATATACATTGAGCATTTTGAGAGAAACACTGCTGGCATATTTATGGTAATGTTTTCAAAGGGGATTCCCAACATGAATGAAACCAATGTACAGAAACATGGCTGTTTTCAAAGGGGATTCCCAACATGAATGAAACCAATGTACAGAAACAGGGCAGAAGGGGCAGAGAATTAATCATTTTATAGAATGAATTTCCTGGAATGGTGTTTGGTGCATGGTCACCATGGTTACCACTCATCAAACTTTTCCTCAGGAAGCTTGCCCAACTGCCACACCTGATTATTGACAGCAAAGCTTGGGGGTAGTAGATATGCACTCCGCTCCAGTCCTACAGAAAGACCTTTGGAGTTTAATGCATTTTTTTTTTTGGTAAAGAAAAAAAAAATCCTCTTTTTTTTCTTGTTCCTGTCAAGTTGGCTTTTCCTTATATAATTACGTTACAAGGAGGAAACCATTGTCCAACTACCACTGGATTGACTAGGAAAGGGGTTCCTTGTCAAGATCTGTGGAATTTAGAATGAATAATGACAATTCCTTGGGATATTCATCCAGGACATCAGGTGATGAAGTTGCAAGCTGAGAGGTATTCACATCCTTTAATTTTATTCATTTGTATGTGAGGGAGGCAGCATGTTGGTTCTTGAATCAGTCAGGCTTGTGGAACTCAAAAGTGGTAGGTTAGACTGAGGTTCAGAGGTATGGATGATTTTGGGTTCTTGGAGGAATGAGAGGTATGCCTACTTCCAATCGCCCTTACTTATATGTTTGTTAAAGTTAACTTACCACCATAAGTGCATATATTAGATTAGAATTCTGCATAATGTTTTTCTGGTCGATTCTTAAAAACTGTTTTTTTTCTCCCCTCTGGCAAATCATTGACAACCGAAGTTACTAACAACAATGCAAAACCTGTTGTTCCATCAACATCAACATCACTTCAGCCCTCTGTCCCCAACTACTTTTGGTTCTGTCTGACTCCAGATGTCTTACTTAAACCAACAGATACACTTTACCACCATAAATTTACAATACCAACAGCTTCCGAGGCTGGAAATAATAAAAAAATAAAGTGCACGATGAATCATCGGTGGACTGGTTACCCTTCCTGCCCTAGCGCTCTCCTCTTAAGTGTGCACACTTCTTTACCACTTAGCACGCATATCATCTGTAGGTCAAGCCATGTAGGGCATGAGGCATACATTCTATTTGCCCATTTATTACATGAGCTTTTGAATTAGAAAGCACATAACAGATCCAAATGGATTGCTGAAATAGTACAGAGCTAGCGTTCATGGCAAGAGTCAGAAGAAGGGGGGGTCTTTCCTTTATTAAACACATTGGACACGAAGATCACTCCACCGCCATCCCACTTTAGCTGTCATCTTGCGTAAAATTTGGGGTTATTCCTTATTTAAAAAAATGATCAAGCTTGTCCTTTACTAAAAGGTTTGGTCAATCTCTCAGCAGTTTTCTTTCAGTCAGTTTTAGGATTGGCCATTTGGTTAAGTTCACAACTGCAGACCTTGGTTAATTTTTCTTGTTTACTGCTCAAATTAATTGTTTCTCCTTGGTCTGTTTCAAGTTTTACATCAGTCTGGTCCAAAGGAATTTGAAGGAGGGGTGGCTATTATATGAAAACTGGTGATATTTTTATGAAGAGAGGATTTAATTTTAGGCAATGCCTCCTCGCTTTATTTTATTCATTTTTTTTCTATGCTTTGATTACCCACTGAATCCAGTTAATGGTGACAGAAGAGCCAGACCTATCCCAATACTCACTGGATATATAAACAGTGGGCACACTTTTTCACTCCTGACCAATCATAGTAGTAAAAGAAATAAAAGATAATTTCAACAAGTAGATGAGAGTCATGATTTGCAGTAGTAACAGTTTGTCACCATCTTGTGAAGCATCACAAATGTTTAGTAAAGATAAGGGCCTCAACTATTATCAGTGTAGCTTTTGCTTTGGCATTTGTATTAAGTAAAAAGAGATGGTGTTACTTTTGGCAGGAAGGTATGAGAGGACCATTCAGAGGTAGTAACAGTAATGTTCTGATTCTGGCTTCTAGTTAAGAAAATGGTAGGCTGGTAAAATTATAGTGTGCACATGCTGGTCTAAAGTGTACACAGTGATATGGAAGAAGTGTGAAGAATTCTAGAAGCATTCGATTCAGTAAGGAATGGCAGTGGTTCATATGAAGACATTTACAGGAGGAAAAGGCAATAGTCACCTGTATGACCTTTTCAGAGATGGGCAGACACCGTGAGCTTTTTAGCTACATAGTACTGCTGTTTTTACAGGAAAGAATTACATTTGAACTGATGCAATTTTAGAACCACTTGAAAGAAAATCTGTGTTAACTGAAGCAAGCAAATATGGATGGAAATGACTGTATACTTTCTATGGGGAAATGTTCTTATGTTCAAAGAACACAAACTCTTAAGGCAATGAAAAGGTCATTGGGGAAAGTTTTTCATTTTAGTGCTTGTGGATACATACACAAAGAAGGACTGAAGGGGTCACTGGGGAAAATGTTTCAGTTTGGTGCTTGTGCAATGTGCATACATATACAAACCTGGCTGAAGGGGTCATGGGAGAAAGTGTTTCATTTTGGTGCTTGTGCATACATAGACAAACCTGACTGAAGGGGTCATTGGAGAAAATGTTTCATTTTAGTGCTTGTGCATACATAAAGTACTGAAGGGGTTGTTGGGGAAAATGTTTAGTTTTTGTGCTTGTGCATACATGGTCAAATTACGCAAGGGATCCTTGGGGGAAATTATTCATTTTGATGTCATTTGGTGGTGCTTGTGCATACATGGACAGACTACTGAGAGAGTTGTTAGGGGAAAATGTTTAATTTTTGTGCTTATGCATACATGGAGAAAGTGTGCAAGTAAGAGATCCTTGAGGGAAATGATTCATTTTGATGTGATTTTGTGTTTTCTGTGCATCCAGTACTTATCTGTTTTATCTTCTATTTTTTGTTTGGTAACTGGGCAGTAATGGTACTAGGTGAGGGTCTTTCTTGGGTCTAAGGCGGTGAAGAGGTCATTGGGGAAACTTTTTCATTTCAGTGCTTGACTGTGCACACCTCAACAACACACTGAATGGGTCATTGGGGAAAATGTTTAATTCTTGTGCTTGTGCATACTACTGTATGTATAGTATGTTTATCAGATTTTTAGAAGACTTTGTGTAAGTAGCACTCCTAATGACATGCTCAGTACATGTGAGCAAGGTGTCTATCCAGGCAAGTGGGGCCTCTTTGAGAGCTCCTAATACAGTAAGGTCTGTTATGTTTGAGGAAGTTCTGGAAATTAATTCTGAGGTGCTATAAAAGCACTGTTTTTTGTAAACTTTGATACATTGCTTGTTGTAGGTCCTAAGTTAGAGGATTTGAGCTTTTGAGTTTCTCATTCTGAGATTTAAAAAGTCAGCATTTCAAGCTGTTGCAGAATGAAGCTAGAAATGTGCCTTTCCAAAGGGGTGCTCAGTTTGAGAATACCACTGATGAACCTTCTTTCATCTTCAGACCAGCCTGACCAGACAGCAGTGCAAAAGCAAGAAATATTGCCAGTGCCATATTTCAGGGACAGATTCCAAAGCTAGAAATGTGCCTTTCCAAAGGGGTGCTCAGTTTGAGAATACCACTGATGAACCTTCTTTCATCTTCAGACCGGCCTGTCCAGACAGCAGTGCAAAAGCAAGAAATATTGCCAGTGCCATATTTCTGGGATGGATTCCAGAGCAAAAAATGTGCCTTTCCAAAGGAGTGCTCAGTTTGAGAATACCACTGATGAACCTTCTTTTATCTTCAGACCAGCCTGACCAGACAGCAGTGCAAACGCAAGAAATATCGCCAGTGCCATATTTCAGGGACAGATTCCAAAGCTAGAGATGTGCCTTTCCAAAGGGGTGCTCAGTTTGAGAATACCACTGATGAACCTTCTTTTATCTTCAGACCAGCCTGACCAGACAGCAGTGCAAAAGCAAGAAATATTGCCAGTGCCCTATTTCAGGGACAGATTCCAGAGCTAAAAATGTGCCTTTCCAAAGGGGTGCTCAGTTTGAGAATACCACTGATGAACCTTCTTTTATCTTCAGACCAGCCTGACCAGACAGCAGTGCAAAAGCAAGAAATATTGCCAGTGCCATATTTCAGGGACAGATTCCAAAGCTAAAAATGTGCCTTTCCAAAGGGGTGCTCAGTTTGACAATACCACTGAAGAACCTTCTTTCATCTTCAGACCAGCATGACCAGATGTAGCATGTCTTGAATAATTTCAGGGACAGATTCAAAAGGTAGAAACAGAAGAATACATGAGCGCTTTGGACAACATATGGGCATTAAGGACATGATGGAAGACATGGACATCTTTAGGAAACCAGCAAAGTCACAAGTATGATCTCATACAAATTGAAGGGTTCATACCTGTTAATTTTTTTTTTTTTACAAATAAACTTTGATGTTAAACTAAGATGTTAGATTTAACTGTTTTTTAAGAATTAGAATGAGATGTTGAATTTTAGGGCAAATATTATGCATTTATTACATTTATTCATTGTTCAAATTCACCTACAATACAGCCAGGGGGTCTACTTTGGTCGCCCGTGACAGCGATACAGTTAACTATATGATATACTTTACATGCGGCCCCCAGACAATTTCTGTCGACTCAATGTGGCCCCTGCAAGTGAAAAGGTTGGACACCCCTGCTATAGAAGATGGCCGAGTCAGAGCCGAGGATGGGCTCCGAACCCCAAACAGCAAGAAGGAAGATGAGATGAAGACAACATGGAACATTATGGTAGGTACATAACTTCTTTTTTTGTAAAAGCAGATTACCGCTGAACACTCCTAAAGTATCCTGTAGCAAAAAACAGCAGCACGAACAGATGAGGTAACTAACAGGATACACCACGAGAATACCACAGTGTAGGTAAAAACTTCTTTATTCCACAACCATTAAAACACAGAAGATAAGCGCTTTCGCGTGCTTCATGCACGCTTCATCAGATCTATTGAACATAATCATTCTGTCGCTTTTTATAGTGAGCAAACCTTTCATTTTTACATTAACAATTAAACAATTGACTACCAATTAAAATTTAAAGCGCCATGTGCCTGTATTCTAGTGTCATCAACTCCATACTGTCAAACTGCCCAACATATCCAGATAGCGTATACTGTAAGTATTAGCTGAATACATCAAGTAAATAAACAGTTAAATTAGTATTTGCATATCTGCCTAAAAACACATATAGCGCATATAAGAATCTTTCAAGAGAATATTTCTAAAAAAGCTTATAAAAAATGCAATGATTTTACATAATGTACAATGTATTAATTCCATGTAAACAGATAAAGAAGAGATGATGTCTGTGCTATTTTTCTATTGGTCATTGTCATCATATCCATAGAACTGTTTTATGGACTATTCGATGAAAAATTATAGATGTCTCGTACCCTTGCATTAAGATATCAACCCGTCCAAACTCCATTACATCGCCACTCACCTATGGCGCTGATGAACTTTTCGCGTCATAGAGTAATGTTAAATAGGTGTTCAACAAAAATCCATCAGACAACAACCATAAAAATAAAATAAAATAAAATAGATACAAATGCATTATGCTGAATGAAACCCATTTATGCAGTATAACAATCAGTATATTGATTCATGCAACCCAAACAAACTAATTTCAGACAGTTTCCTTTCTGCAGTATTTCAGCGCTACAACGGGTGTAAAATTCTATGCTAAACTTAAAGGTAAGTGTTAATGTGTATAATATACATAATTCCTGCCAGCAGGAGAACCCTTGGACATAGCCACATCCCAGTGTAAAATGTTTAGCCTATTATATCAGGCTGTACTTCAAAAGTCCCGTATATCATAGTTATATAATCAATTTTATATTCAAAACCAGCTAGTTTCCACATATATAAAATATATAAGAAATATATATTTCTATCTGGTCAATCAACAGTTTCGAAAAAATTTTATATCTTACATTAAATGGTGCATCCTGTTGATGGAAAATGGCATATTTGAATGTATGTCATATACCTTATCGTATATCTGATTAAACTAATCAATACATATTTCTAGATAATAATAAATATTGTTTTAATATATAATAATAATGTTTAAATATTTAAAAAACAATCGATTTTATAATAATGCTTAAAAAGATTCAATATTTAAAGTGTTTATGAACTCTATATCAGTCTCTTGATAGTATATACTGATGTTTGGATAAATTCTATGCAACGAGTCATATATATTCTGTTAGAAACGAAATCAACATAGAAAAATATATAAATAAGTAAATTCATAAAATACATTTTTAATAAATCCTAATAGACAACAACCTAACCTCTTCGTGGCATATTTCTGTCAGACCAACTGGTAATAATAATAATGAAGAATACCAGTGATAAAAACTATTATGAAGTAAAAATGAAAATAGAAATACATAAATAAATAATTACTCTGTGTGATGGTCCAAGCTTGTAAGTGTGTCAAGTGTCATATTCACAGGATATAAGGATAACTCACATCTCATAAATATATATCTAGTGAATAAAATTTCATAAAGCTCCAAGCTGACCAAATGATTCACTTACTCAATATACTGTTACTTAAAAATAGTATAAAAACTGTAATAATATGTGAAAATATATGGAGATGTGGAAAAATCAAATTTTATTCCAAGAATGGTTTCATGGAAACGTAGTTGTTAATCCCCGGGTCTCTATGTGCGCCTGATCTAAATATCCACTCCAATTCTAATTTCGCTAAGGCATTATTGTTGTCACCCATTCTAGGGCTAACCTTCAGAACTTGTAGAACCCTAAATCTAAAACAGTGTGTCGGGTTCAAATTTATATGTTTGGCCAGAGCATTCATTTCATTGTTTTTACGTATATCGTAAACATGGTTGTAAATACGTTCTTTCAGTCTCCTCTTAGTTAGTCCAATGTAGAATGCCTGGCAAGAAGTGCAGTTAGCCATATATATTAAATTCTTAGTATTACAGTCTGTGTACGTTCTCGGTGTGAAATCAAAATGCCCTTGTGGATGTTTATACTATTGTGTAGTGGTAATGTATTTACACATGTTGCATTTCTTACAAGGAAACGTGCCCAGTATTTCAACTTCATTCTCTCTCATGTTGGAATTACTGTGTAAATTCTTAGAAAAAATTCTTTTCAAGTTATCACAAGTCCGGAATATAAAGGCAGGTTTATCACCTACTAGTACTCTTATGTCATCTGTGATGGTAAGTATATTCCAATGTTTAATTATAATCTTTCTAATCTCACTGATATCATTGGTATATTTCAATATGAAAGTAACCTTATTGTCATGTGTATTATAAACTGGTTTACATCTTTCCACTGGACTCCTGTTGCTCCCTTTCTTTGTCCTATTTCTAGATTTGAGCATACTTGAATCAGTTACAGGGGGTATAATATCTTGTCTTATCCCTCTAACTAAATTATGGTTATATCCCCTTGCCAAAAATAAAGATTCCATATTGTCAGCTTCTATTTGTAAGGCAACAGGATCCTTACATATCCTAGAGATCCTCGAGAATCGTCCCCTCAATATCCCAGAAAATATGAACCTGGGGTGCATGCTGCTATAATCTAGCATTGTATTCCTCCAGCATGTCTTTCTAAATAATTTTGATGTCAATTTCCCTTCTTCATCAAAGTATAAAATCAAATCTAGAAAACTAATCTCTCTATTGGAACTCTCATATGTGAATTTTAGAAACGTGGTAGTCTCCTCTAGATACTCCACGAAACTCCTCAATTCTTCCATTGTGCCATCCCATAGCAGTATCACATCATCCACAAACCTCCTATACATTCGTATCTTGTCCATCCATGGACTATTAAATAAATGTTCCTGCTCCCAGTAGTAGAGTACTAGATTGGCATAGGAGTTTGCGCATGGGGTGCCCATGGCGACACCCCATGTCTGCAGATAGTACTTGCTATTAAACATGAATGTATTACAGTACAGCACCATGTCTAGTAATTGGCTAACCAGAGTCTGTCTATCACTTGAAAAATTGCTATGTGTGACCATTAGCTCTCTCATAGCCTGCAAGCCATATTCATTGGGAATGCATGTGAATAGGTCGCGAACATCTAGCGTGACTAAGAGCAGTTTTCTGTTGTTCTTGTATAAAAATTCGATAGATTCTAAGTCTTGCAATAAGTGTTGTGTGTCCCTAAGGATAGTGTTGATGTTGTTTACCAGTGGTCTCAACATTTTCTCCAAAAATATGGAGATGTTATAAGTTGCCCACTGTCTACCTGACACAATGGGCCTCATAGGTAACGGCTCAATTTCTTTATGTATCTTTGGTAGGCCCTTTAAAACTGGTATGAGTGGTTCTTCAATGTATAAAAAATCATATATTTCTCGGCTGATTTGTCGACACATTAACAAATCATACAGATTGTCACTGACGCTATTGATGACACTCATAACACCCTCAAGTGTAAGTTCCTTGTATGTTTTGTCTAGAGTCAGTGTTATCTCTATGATAGTTGTATACTCTATTCTATCTAGTATAACAACACCTCCCCCTTTGTCAGCGCTTGTTATTACAATTTCATTATTTTTCCTTAAATTCACCAAGGAGTCATATTCAGCTTTATTTAAATTGAAAAATCTATTACTAACTTGCTTACTGGCATATAAAGCATACAGATCTTTCTCGCATGATTTCACAAAACATTCTACGCTAGATGGCAACATAGGAGAAAAAGTACTCCTGCGCTTAAAGTCATTCTTAATGACATTCCCATAGTCACCTTTGTTTTTAAAAAACAATTTTATAGCTACTTTTCTAGCAAACAGTCTCAAGTCTGTCAAGGTCTCAGAGAGTTTACTGTATTGCGAGGGAACGAAATTCAAACCTCTATTTAAAAGTGATAGATCAGGTACAGATAAAGTATGTTTAGAGTAATTAAATACCAGAAAAGTCAATTCCAGTTCCTTTTTTGTTGTTGTTCGTACCTGTCTGTTGAGAACTTCCGTTTCCTCGGTCCTCGGCTCACGGATCTCCCTCTGGTTGTAGTATTCATCCTGATTGGAAAAGGGGCATCTATGTTTCTATTAGGTGCCGCGGTGTATTTTCTGATTGTTCCTGTTCTGACTGAGTCCTCAGTTTGGTGTAGCGCTAGCTGGTTAGGTGGCGGTGTTAGATTGTCCATTGTGCCAGCAGAGACCTCACTTCTGGCATTGATCGATTCTCCTGGGGTAATCGTAGCTGTAGCTGAAGGCACCAAATTCAAACTGCTCACAACTCCGGCTTCCGGTTTCTTAGTATGTGGGCGGAAAGTGCGATCCGTTCGTGTTGTGTCATTATCTACTGTCCTCTGCCAAACAAATATATTGCCCACTCTAAAATCGTGTACATCCCTGGTTAATTTCCTTTGTTTGATGCTTCTCAGTTTTTCACTGTATATACTGATCTGTGTCGATATCCCATTCAACTTTCTAATAAACATTTCAGAGTTGAACCGCTCTGTGATGGCCTGATATGATGCATCAATGTCTTTCTGTAGGGCAGTCTCGAGTGGTTCAAAATATTCAAGTAACAGATGTATGTATTTGTTGCTCAATTCTAAATTTAAGTCCTGCCATTTCTTCAATAGATCCGGATATAGTTGGCCATAAGTAGGCATGCACAAAACGCGCATGCCTCTCGGTACTACTTTAAAGTTAAGGCACGCTTGTAAATGCTTTCTCTGCCAAGAAAGTCTTTGTAATTTATATGAATTGTTCTCCAAATCTCTTAGTAAAGTGTAAAAATCACTCATATTTATATCTTGATCATTCCTTACTGACATGTTGTCTGTTGTTTCTAAAAAGTCTAAGTTCAGTAACGGGTTACCTTTCATTGGTAGAAATGCGTCTATATCCAGTGGACCCGTTCTTGTTGCAGGGTTATAATCCAATTCAACATTTGTGTTCTCCATAGCGTGGAGGTAGCAGCACAAGACCAAACAGTAAAATGTAAAAGCAGATTACCGCTGAACACTCCTAAAGTATCCTGTAGCAAAAAACAGCAGCACGAACAGATGAGGTAACTAACAGGATACACCACGAGAATACCACAGTGTAGGTAAAAACTTCTTTATTCCACAACCATTAAAACACAGAAGATAAGCGCTTTCGCGTGCTTCATGCACGCTTCATCAGATCTATTGAACATAATCATTCTGTCGCTTTTTATAGTGAGCAAACCTTTCATTTTTACATTAACAATTAAACAATTGACTACCAATTAAAATTTAAAGCGCCATGTGCCTGTATTCTAGTGTCATCAACTCCATACTGTCAAACTGCCCAACATATCCAGATAGCGTATACTGTAAGTATTAGCTGAATACATCAAGTAAATAAACAGTTAAATTAGTATTTGCATATCTGCCTAAAAACACATATAGCACATATAAGAATCTTTCAAGAGAATATTTCTAAAAAAGCTTATATAAAATGCAATGATTTTACATAATGTACAATGTATTAATTCCATGTAAACAGATAAAGAAGAGATGATGTCTGTGCTATTTTTCTATTGGTCATTGTCATCATATCCATAGAACTGTTTTATGGACTATTCGATGAAAAATTATAGATGTCTCGTACCCTTGCATTAAGATATCAACCCGTCCAAACTCCATTACATCGCCACTCACCTATGGCTGATGAACTTTTCGCGTCATAGAGTAATGTTAAATAGGTGTTCAACAAAAATCCATCAGACAACAACCATAAAAATAAAATAAAATAGATACAAATGCATTATGCTGAATGAAACCCATTTATGCAGTATAACAATCAATATATTGATTCATGCAACCCAAACAAACTAATTTCAGACAGTTTCCTTTCTGCAGTATTTCAGCGCTACAACGGGTGTAAAATTCTATGCTAAACTTAAAGGTAAGTGTTAATGTGTATAGTATACATAATTCCTGCCAGCAGGAGAACCCTTGGACATAGCACATCCCAGTGTAAAATGTTTAGCCTATTATATCAGGCTGTACTTCAAAGTCCGTATATCATAGTTATATAATCAATTTTATATTCAAAACCAGCTAGTTTCCACATATATAAATATATAAGAGATATCTATTACTATCTGGACAATCAACTGTTTCGAAATAATTTTATATCTTACATTAAATGGTGCATCCTGTTGATAGAAAATGGCATATTTGAATGTATGTCATATACCTTATCGTATATCTGATTAAACTAATCAATACATATTTCTAGATAATAATAAATATTGTTTTAATATATAATAATAATGTTTAAATATTTAAAAAACAATCGATTTTATAATAATGCTTAAAAAGATTCAATATTTAAAGTGTTTATGAACTCTATATCAGTCTCTTGATAGTATATACTGATGTTTGGATAAATTCTATGCAACGAGTCATATATATTCTGTTAGAAACGAAATCAACATAGAAAAATATATAAATATGTAAATTCATAAAATACATTTTTAAAAAATCCTAATAGACAACAACCTAACCTCTTCGTGGCATATTTCTGTCAGACCAACTGGTAATAATAATGATGAAGAATACCAGTGATAAAAACTATTATGAAGTAAAAATGAAAATAGAAATACATAAATAATTACTCTGTGTGATGGTCCAAGCTTGTAAGTGTGTCAAGTGTCATATTCACAGGATATAAAGATAACTCACATCTCATAAATATATATCTAGTGAATAAAATTTCATAAAGCTCCAAGATGACCAAATGATTCACTTACTCAATATACTGTTACTTAAAAATAGTATAAAAACTGTAATAATATGTGAAAATATATGGAGATGTGGAAAAATCAAATTTTATTCCAAGAATGGTTTCATGGAAACGTAGTTGTTAATCCCGGGTCTCTATTTCGCCTGATCTAAATATCCACTCCAATTCTAATTTCGCTAAGGCATTATTGTTGTCACCCATTCTAGGGCTAACCTTCAGAACTTGTAGAACCCTAAATCTAAAACAGTGTCGGTTCAAATTTATATGTTTCAGAGCATTCATTTCATTGTTTTCATATATAAACATGGTTGTAAATACGTTCTTTCAGTCTCCTCTTAGTTAGTCCAATGTAGAATGCCTGGCAAGAAGTGCAGTTAGCCATATATATTAAATTCTTAGTATTACAGTCTGTGTACGTTCTCGGTGTGAAATCAAAATGCCCTTGTGGATGTTTATACTCTTGTGTAGTGGTAATGTATTTACACTTGTTGCATTTCTTACAAGGAAACGTGCCCAGTATTTCAACTTCATTCTCTCTCATGTTGGAATTACTGTGTAAATTCTTAGAAAAAATTATTTTCAAGTTATCACAAGTCCGGAATATAAAGGCAGGTTTATCACCTACTAGTACTCTTATGTCATCTGTGATGGTAAGTATATTCCAATGTTTAATTATAATCTTTCTAATCTCACTGATATCATTGGTATATTTCAATATGAAAGTAACCTTATTGTCATGTGTATTATAAACTGGTTTACATCTTTCCACTGGACTCCTGTTGCTCCCTTTCTTTGTCCTATTTCTAGATTTGAGCATACTTGAATCAGTTACAGGGGGTATAATATCTTGTCTTATCCCTCTAACTAAATTATGGTTATATCCCCTTGCCAAAAATAAAGATTCCATATTGTCAGCTTCTATTTGTAAGGCAACAGGATCCTTACATATCCTAGAGATCCTCGAGAATCGTCCCCTCAATATCCCGGAAAATATGAACCTGGGGTGCATGCTGCTATAATCTAGCATTGTATTCCTCCAGCATGTCTTTCTAAATAATTTTGATGTCAATTTCTCTTCTTCATCAAAGTATAAGATCAAGTCTAGAAAACTAATCTCTCTATTGGAACTCTCATATGTGAATTTTAGAAACGTGGTAGTCTCCTCTAGGTACTCCACGAAACTCCTCAATTCTTCCATTGTGCCATCCCATAGCAGTATCACATCATCCACAAACCTCCTATACATTCGTATCTTGTCCATCCATGGACTATTAAATAAATGTTCCTGAGAATTGAGGAGTTTCGTGGAGTACCTAGAGGAGACTACCACGTTTCTAAAATTCACATATGAGAGTTCCAATAGAGAGATTAGTTTTCTAGATTTGATCTTATACTTTGATGAAGAAGGGAAATTTACATCAAAATTATTTAGAAAGACATGCTGGAGGAATACAATGCTAGATTATAGCAGCATGCACCCCAGGTTCATATTTTCCGGGATATTGAGGGGACGATTCTCGAGGATCTCTAGGATATGTAAGGATCCTGTTGCCTTACAAATAGAAGCTGACAATATGGAATCTTTATTTTTGGCAACGGGATATAACCATAATTTAGTTAGAGGGATAAGACAAGATATTATACCCCCTGTAACTGATTCAAGTGTGCTTAAATCTAGAAATAGGACAAAGAAAGGGAGCAACAGGAGTCCAGTGGAAAGATGTAAACCAGTTTATAATACACATGACAATAAGATTACTTTTATATTGAAATATACAAATGATATTAGTGAGATTAGAAAGATTATAACTAAACATTGGAATATACTTACTACTACAGATGACATAAGGGTACTAGTAGGTGATAAACCTGCTTTTATATTCCGGACTTGTGATAACTTGAAAGAAATTTTTTCTAAGAATTTACACAGTAATTCCAATACGAGAGAGAAAGAAGCTGAAATACTGGGCACGTTTCCATGCAAGAAGTGCAATATGTGTAAATACATTACCACTACACAAGAGTACAAACATCCACAAGGGCACTTTGATTTTACACCGAGAACATACACAGATTGTAATACTAAGAATTTAATATATTTGGCTAACTGCACTTTGCCAGGCATTCTACATTGACTAACTAAGAGGAGACTGAAAGAACGATTTACAACCATGTTTACGTATAATGAAAACAATGAAATGAATGCTCTGGCCAAACATATAAATTTGAACCCGACACTGTTTTAGATTTAGGGTTCTACAAGTTCTGAAGGTTAGCCCTAGAATGGGTGACAACAATAATGCCTTAGCTTAAATTAGAATTGGAGTGGATATTTAGATCAGGCACATAGAGACCCGATTAACAACTACGTTTCCATGAAACCATTCTTGGAATAAAATTTGATTTTTCCACATCTCCATATATTTTCACATATTATTACAGTTTTTATACTATTTTTAAGTAACAGTATATTGAGTAAGTGAATCATTTGGTCAGCTTGGAGCTTTATGAAATTTTATTCACTAGATATATATTTATGAGATGTGAGTTATCTTTATATCCTGTGAATATGACACTTGACACACTTACAAGCTTGGACCATCACACAGAGTAATTATTTATTTATTTATTTCTATTTTCATTTTTACTTCATAATAGTTTTTATCACTGGTATTCTTCATTATTATTATTACCAGTTGGTCTGACAGAAATATGCCACGAAGAGGTTAGGTTGTTTATTAGGATTTATTAAAAATGTATTTTATGAATTTACTTATTTATATATTTTTCTATGTTGATTTCTGCTTCTAACAGAATATATATGACTCGATGCATAGAATTTATCCAAACATCAGTATATACTATCAAGAGACTGATATAGAGTTCATAAACACTTTAAATATTGAATCTTTTTAAGCATTATTATAAAATCGATTGTTTTTTAATATTTAAACATTATTATTATATATTAAAACAATATTTATTATTATCTAGAAATATGTATTGATTAGTTTAATCAGATATACGATAAGGTATATGACATACATTCAAATATGCCATTTTCCATCAACAGGATGCACCATTTAATGTAAGATATAAAATTTTTTCGAAACTGTTGATTGACCAGATAGAAATATATATTTCTTATATATTTTATATATGTGGAAACTAGCTGGTTTTGAATATAAAATTGATTATATAACTATGATATAATGGACTTTGAAGTACAGCCTGATATAATAGGCTAAACATTTTACACTGGGATGTGGCTATGTCCAAGGGTTCTCCTGCTGGCAGGAATTATGTATACTATACACATTAACACTTACCTTTAAGTTTAGCATAGAATTTTACACCCGTTGTAGCGCTGAAATACTGCAGAAAGGAAACTGTCTGAAATTAGTTTGTTTGGGTTGCATGAATCAATATATTGATTGTTATACTGCATAAATGGGTTTCATTCAGCATAATGCATTTGTATCTATTTTATTTTATTTTTATGGTTGTTGTCTGATGGATTTTTGTTGAACACCTATTTAACATTACTCTATGACGCGAAAAGTTCATCAGCGCCATAGGTGAGTGGCGATGTAATGGAGTTTGGACGGGTTGATATCTTAATGCAAGGGTACGAGACATCTATAATTTTTCATCGAATAGTCCATAAAACAGTTCTATGGATATAAAATAATAAAAAAATAATAAAAAATCCAAACGGAGTAAATGCTCTACTATGAACAGCAATACTGGAGTAAAAAGAAAAACACTAATTGTTCGTAGAGCAAAACAATGGTAGGGAAGTAAGCAATCCAAATATATACGCTAATCCAAGTGATGAAAAATCAAGATATTCAGAATGGTAAAACCAGGTTTATTCGTACAGAACGTGGTGAGCGCTTTCACAAAAACAGCTTCATCAGACCATATTACAATTCAATCAGTAAAACAGTTGATTTAAATACAAAAAAATGGCGCCAATAAAATAGGCTCTATTTAAAGAGACATACTTTAAAAACAACTCTAACACTCCAAGTCTTAATACCTAAATAGTAAAATATGTATAAAACCATTTAAAATGAAAAGCAATTCATTTATAAATCCTGAGCCTCCTGGACTTTAACAGTGGACGTAGGGGAACTTTACCATTAAGTCCAGGGGGTACATCAGCCCTAAATTTAATGATCCAATTGATCTCACGGTTTTCTGTGCGATTTCCAACATCACCCCTCCTATGTGTTCTGGAAATCTGCTCAAGGATCCTAAACCTAAACTCATGGTTGGGTCCACTATCTTTAACGTGTTTAGCGAGTGCATTGAAAAGATGACCTTTCCTAATGTGGTAGGCATGTTCACGTATCCTATCTCTCAACACCCGATTCGTTTTGCCTACATAGTATGCTGGACAAGTGATGCAGGAGGCTAGGTAGACTACGTCTTTAGACATGCAACTACCCTTGACTCGGATAGTATGGACACCAGGCCCATGTGGATATCTAAATACTGGATCAAGGTGAATAAAAGAACAAAAGTTGCATCTGTGACAGGGTACCATGTATGGTCCCTCTGTGTTTGAACTTAAATTACGTGTTCTAGGGTAGCATAGCAACTGTTTAATGTTCTTTTTGTTACGATAAACAAACCTCGGTCTATCTCCAGTTAATTCTTTAATAGTGGGATCCACTGACAACACATGCCAGTGTTTGGTAATGACATCTTTGATTGTACCAATGTCTCTAGTGTAATATATAGGGAACATTACATTATTGCCATGTATAAGAGGTTTATGAGGCTGTTGTACAAACCTATCATCAGTATAGGCCCCCGATGCCCCTTCAGAGAAATATGGAATAGCTCTGTTCTCTCTTAAGGTGGCTATGTCTTCCATCCCTTTGCTTACATCTAAGGCACTATAACCTCGTTCTCTGAATCTCTTATTCAAATCTTCTAACCCTATGCTAAGATCAGAGTCACATGGTATGTATCTAGACATGCGCATGGACTGTCCACGGACTATATTGTTGTATACGTAGCCTGGGTGCATACTAGAGCGATGTAACAAAGTGTTTCTGTGGCTAGGTTTCCGATACAATCCAGTATTAACTAGCCCTCTTGGTAACTTCTCCACGAATATATCCAAGAATGGAATACTAACATGTGACCATTCCATCGTAAATCTGAGGAACCATAAAGAACTGTTAATTGAACCAAAGAATTCACTTAATTGTGTGGGTGTACCTCTCCAAACCAAGAATAGGTAGTCCACAAAACGCCTATAGAAGGGTACAAATGATCTATATGACTCATTCCTGAAAAGGTGCTGATGTTCCCATTCAGCCATGACTAGGTTGGCGTAGCTATTGGCACATGAAGTGCCCATAGCTACGCCATCCCGTTGTAAAAAGAGTTTTTCCTGAAAGCAAAAGATATTCGAATCCAGGACCATCTCCAGCAATGAAAGTACCAAATCAATATTTAAAGGGGAATCTAGTCTCCTAAGGTAGGTACCTATCATATTCAGCCCCTCTACATTGGGTATCACGGTGAATAAGGACTGAACGTCCATTGTTACCCATAACAAGTCATCTATTTGCGTACAAGAACTCACAAACTCATAGAAGTCTAATAGGAACTGTTTGGTATCTCTAAGGATAAAAGTGTTAGCTTCAACTACAGGTCTCATTTGGGTTTCAATGAAGATGGAGAGAGGTTCAGTCGACCATCCCCTGCCTGCAACTATCGGCCTCATGGGAGGCGCCACCGGATCCTTGTGAATCTTCGGGAGACCTTGAATGATCGGTAAAAGTGGATGTACAACATCCAAAAAGTCATGAAGTGCTTGGTCTATGACTCCATTGTTAAGTAGGGTGGAGAGTGTGGAACGAACCCTATGAATAATGACATCCACTCTGTTCTCAGAGATGAGTTCATAAAACCTCTCATCCATCAACATATGAATCATATCTGTCCTATATCTAGATGCATCAAAGACAACTATTCCTCCCCCTTTGTCTGCAGGGCGAATGACGATGTCATGCTTGTTACGCAAGGTGTTCAATGCTTCTCTATGTTTGAAATTCAAATTATGTCTGTGCCTGTTATGTGGAATCTGCCTTTCCCCCATACTGTAAATTTCATCCTCGACTAATTTACTGTAGGCTGCAACTAAAGGGTGAACCGGTGGGACAAATGTGCTAGGTTTCTTAAGAACTCCATGGGATGACAAGGGGCCTGATTCATTGAAAAAAATTTTTAATGAGAGATTCCTAACAAATAATTTAAAATCCTTCAATGTTTCCTCAAACCTACTGTACCTACTAGGAATAAATGTAAGGCCTTTAGAAAGTACTTGTAACTCATAACTGCTCAAGTTGTAACTAGACAAATTAAACACTAATTCTTAAACTGATTCAAGTGTGCTTAAATCTAGAAATAGGACAAAGAAAGGGAGCAACAGGAGTCCAGTGGAAAGATGTAAACCAGTTTATAATACACATGACAATAAGGTTACTTTCATATTGAAATATACCAATGATATCAGTGAGATTAGAAAGATTTTAATTAAACATTGGAATATACTTACCATCACAGATGACATAAGAGTACTAGTAGGTGATAAACCTGCCTTTATATTCCGGACTTGTGATAACTTGAAAATAATTTTTTCTAAGAATTTACACAGTAATTCCAACATGAGAGAGAATGAAGTTGAAATACTGGGCACGTTTCCTTGTAAGAAATGCAACATGTGTAAATACATTACCACTACACAATAGTATAAACATCCACAAGGGCATTTTGATTTCACACGAGAACGCATACAGACTGTAATACTAAGAATTTAATATATATGGCTAACTGCACTTCTTGCCAGGCATTCTACATTGGACTAACTAAGAGGAGACTGAAAGAACGATTTACAACCATGTTTACGATATCGTAAAACAATGAAATGAATGCTCTGGCCAAACATATAAATTTGAACCCGACACACTGTTTTAGATTTAGGGTTCTACAAGTTCTGAAGGTTAGCCCTAGAATGGGTGACAACAATAATGCCTTAGCGAAATTAGAATTGGTGTGGATATTTAGATCAGGCGCACATAGAGACCCGGGGATTAACAACTACGTTTCCATGAAACCATTCTTGGAATAAAATTTGATTTTTCCACATCTCCATATATTTTCACATATTATTACAGTTTTTATACTATTTTTAAGTAACAGTATATTGAGTAAGTGAATCATTTGGTCAGCTTGGAGCTTTATGAAATTTTATTCACTAGATATATATTTATGAGATGTGAGTTATCTTTATATCCTGTGAATATGACACTTGACACACTTACAAGCTTGGACCATCACACAGAGTAATTATTTATTTATTTATTTCTATTTTCATTTTTACTTCATAATAGTTTTTATCACTGGTATTCTTCATTATTATTATTACCAGTTGGTCTGACAGAAATATGCCACGAAGAGGTTAGGTTGTTGTCTATTAGGATTTTTTAAAAATGTATTTTATGAATTTACTTTATATATTTTTCTATGTTGATTTCGTTTCTAACAGAATATATATGACTCGTTGCATAGAATTTATCCAAACATCAGTATATACTATCAAGAGACTGATATAGAGTTCATAAACACTTTAAATATTGAATCTTTTTAAGCATTATTATAAAATCGATTGTTTTTTAAATATTTAAACATTATTATTATATATTAAAACAATATTTATTATTATCTAGAAATATGTATTGATTAGTTTAATCAGATATACGATAAGGTATATGACATACATTCAAATATGCCATTTTCCATCAACAGGATGCACCATTTAATGTAAGAAATAAAATTTTTTCAAACTGTTGATTGACCAGATAGAAATATATATTTCTTATATATTTTATATATGTGGAAACTAGCTGGTTTTGAATATAAAATTGATTATATAACTATGATATACGGACTTTTGAAGTACAGCCTGATATAATAGGCTAAACATTTTACACTGGGATGTGGCTATGTCCAAGGGTTCTCCTGCTGGCAGGAATTATGTATACTATACACATTAACACTTACCTTTAAGTTTAGCATAGAATTTTACACCCGTTGTAGCGCTGAAATACTGCAGAAAGGAAACTGTCTGAAATTAGTTTGTTTGGGTTGCATGAATCAATATATTGATTGTTATACTGCATAAATGGGTTTCATTCAGCATAATGCATTTGTATCTATTTTATTTTATTTTATTTTTATGGTTGTTGTCTGATGGATTTTTGTTGAACACCTATTTAACATTACTCTATGACGCGAAAAGTTCATCAGCGCCATAGGTGAGTGGCGATGTAATGGAGTTTGGACGGGTTGATATCTTAATGCAAGGGTACGAGACATCTATAATTTTTCATCGAATAGTCCATAAAACAGTTCTATGGATATGATGACAATGACCAATAGAAAAATAGCACAGACTTCATCTCTTCTTTATCTGTTTACATGGAATTAATACATTGTACATTATGTAAAATCATTGCATTTTTTATAAGCTTTTTTAGAAATATTCTCTTGAAAGATTCTTATATGTGCTATATGTGTTTTTAGGCAGATATGCAAATTCTAATTTAACTGTTTATTTACTTGATGTATTCAGCTAATACTTACAGTATACGCTATCTGGATATGTTGGGCAGTTTGACAGTATGGAGTTGATGACACTAGAATACAGGCACATGGCGCTTTAAATTTTAATTGGTAGTCAATTGTTTAATTGTTAATGTAAAAATGAAAGGTTTGCTCACTATAAAAAGCGACAGAATGATTATGTTCAATAGATCTGATGAAGCGTGCATGAAGCACGCGAAAGCGCTTATCTTCTGTGTTTTGATGGTTGTGGAATAAAGAAGTTTTTACCTACACTGTGGTATTCTCGTGGTGTATCCTGTTAGTTACCTCATCTGTAACTTCTTTTTTTCTGATGAGTGAGATGTTTCACTGGGATGTTCCTCCTTAAAGAAATACTGTGATTTATTAAAAACTGAATATCTGCAGCCTGCTGATATTCCTCCTATTTTACCAGCTTTGGGAGATGTTTTTTTTCACATTGCCTGACAATCAATCTGTTGTCCCCTAGAAGGCAGACAGACTTAAAAGTTCTTCAGTCTCATCTCAGATCTGACCCTACAGCTGTTTCTGTGGAAAACTGTTCAGCAGATTTAGTTAATTATAATCCCTTTCCCTCTGATAAAGATGGAAAGCTTTTGATAGAATTGGGAATTGAACTTATTCTTCTGCCACTTTATCCTTTAGCATTCTAAATTATCAAGCTCATGTGTTGAAATTTGTTGACTTCTTTTGACAATATGAGAAATATTAGTGTATTTTCCTTCTTCAGAAATTAAAACCTATTTGAATTCTTTAATTGATTTGGTTTCCCAGGTAACTAAACATTCTTTAAAGTGTTATGATTTTGCTAACTCTGCGCCCAGGGTAGCAGTTTCTGGCTCTGTTATGAGGTGGTTTACTTGGGTGAAAACAGAAATTTTCTGAAGATGTTATTTCTGAAATTTTAAATTCTCCTTTGAATAAAGTTTTTTTTTTTGTGGTCCTTCCACTTCTCAATTACTCCGTTTGGTGATGAAGGGAATGTTTTTTCAGGATGTCACTCAGGTTTTTCAGTCCCCCTTCTCCAAGTTTATGAAAGCATTTGCTATAAATTCAGGATATGATGATGTCTTTTCTGACTGTTCCTCAGTGTATGAGATTTGGATCTGTCACTTCAAAGTTTTGGATCCGGTGCTCTGGCTCCTCTCTCTATCCATAATCGCTGTGTACGGAACGAGCCACCTCAGATCTTGTTTGTCATCTTAGGGGATTGACGGGTTTGACGGGTCTTTGGTTACTCAGGAAAAATATTACAGAACGAGCTTTAAAACGTAAGTAATAGTTCAGTTGAATTGACTTTTTTCTGTAGTAGATCCTTTTCTTCTAGTGCTTTGCACATGTTCTCTCCTTCCTAATTTCCTTTTCTTCTTTTTCTTGTCTATTGCCCCTAGCACTGATCTCTTCATCCGTAAAAAAAAAAAAAAAAATTCTTAATTTGTAAAGAAAATAGTATTTTGTGTATGATTTTACTTTTTTCTCTCTCTAGGATGGCAGAAAAGCCTTCAGGTTTTAAGAAATGTATAGCTTTCTTGCACAAGCTCCCAAACTTGGATGTACACAATAAGTGTGTTTACTGTTTAGGACTCTCACACCTGGACATCTGATCTGTTTGTGAGGCTTTTGGCCAATGGGCCTTTACTGAAAGGAGGAATAAACTGATATTGAAGGGGTTCTCCTTTTTAAGTCAGTGAAGTCTGCTGCTGCTCCTACTTCCTCTTCTTCTTCAGCCAAAAAAGGTATCTGACAAACCAAAAGACAATCAGAAAGGTTTGTCAAGGATAAAGAAAAAGAAAAGTTCCCCAAACCAGGCACCTTTGTCGGCTCTGGGCCCTAAAATAGCCAGGCCTTCAGTGCCACTGCTCTTTTAGGATTGTATAATCAGTGTCCCATACGATTCACAGGTTCTCTCTGGATCCTGTCTCATCCAGGTTTTGATCTTCAGTTTTGCAGGACAAACCACATTAGCATTCCAAGCCATCACCCACTACCTCTTCTCTTAGATCAGCTTTGTCTGCCAGGAGCATCACTGAAGCAATGTGGACAGGATGATGAGGAGATTTCTTTGGATACAAATCCAATTAGGGGCCCTCCCTGTTCCAGCCACTGTCAGAACCAGAGGAATTTCTTCTTCCCCTCATTCTTTAGTGGCGCCTTCTCTTATCCAACCTCTTGGATCAGAGCCCTTGGATCCAACTTTCATCCATGACAGATCTGCATCACAACAGAGAGTCCATACATACTCTGTGCAGAAGAGATCTCTGACAAAGTAGGCACTGTCCCTGTCAGTCAATCTTGGTCTCAAAGCTGAGCTATTTTTATCAACTCTGACATGGTAGGATCAGACCTGAGGTCTTTGGATCCATTCCTCTCTCTAAGAGCCTTGGTGGTTGATAGTTGGGCTTTAGGGTTAGCCTTGGAGCCCAGCTGAATGGCATTGTGGGTTGAGCCACCTTCAACTTTTACAACGAGGCTTCCCAGATCTGTGTCGAGCTCAGTGTTTGAGACTTTCGAGAGAGAGTTCTGTCATCCTAGAGATAAGACTACCCCCTCAGAATCAGAGCCAACCCTCCCCTATAGGATTTCCCAGGGTCCACAGCCCTCCTTTTCCTGTCCCATTGCGACAACCAGTTTCCAGAACCCTTGAGTCTGTCCTCCTAGGAGAGACTGTCAGCTTCCGAGTACTCTATTGAGCAACCCACAGAAGAGGGACACAGCAAGCACAAGTGCAAAAGGAGGCACTTGGATTCCTCTGAGGAATCCCATACCACAGACACTGAATTTGATAAGGGAAAGGGGTCTCCCAGATCCTTCCTTGAGGACGTTTCATTTGGAGAGATATTTGAACTTCTCACACAGAAAAGGGGGTTGGTCTTACCAAGTACCTTCTCCGGAAGAGTCAGTTTTCCTTTAGGCTTTTGTTTCTGGCCCAGCTACTCCTTGGGTAGTTCCACCTGGCCAGTGAGATGATAGACCTGATCTCTGGAAGGAGCTGTACACAGCTCAGCCTATTCCTAAAAAAATAAATACATACATACATACATACATGCATACAAATTTCTTGTTGCTCCCAAAGACTATCCCCATTGGAACAAGGGGCCTGCAGTAGATTCCATGTTAGCGGCTGTAGCCACTAAAGAGAAACTTGCAGAAAAGAATCCCTCTGTCCAACCCCCAAAATCACTTGCATCGGACATATTTGGGAAGCATGTGTACACTTCATCTACTTTTTCATTGAGAGCACTTTATTACTTGGCACATATTACGTGTTTCCAGAGAGATTTGATAAGAGATTGCCAAATCTCTTCCAGGGTCCTTGTGTGCAGATCAAAGAAAATCTATTGATTCACAGTTGGCTGTCCTACAGTTCTTATCCAATGCCTCTATACACCTTATCTCCAGTGCCACAGAGGGTAGAGCAGCCGGCACAGGCATTTCCATAAAGAGGTATACCTGGATGTGGTTGTATGACTTCATGGAACATTTCAAGACAGCCTTAATCAGTGTCCCCTATGATGGATCAAACCTTTTTTTGTTCCTTATCCAATGCCTCTATACACCTTATCTCCAGTGCCACAGAGGGTAGAGCAGCCGGCACAGGCATTTCCATAAAGAGGTATGCCTGGATGTGGTTGTATGACTTCATGGAACATTTCAAGACATCCTTAAT
Source organism: Protopterus annectens (assembly GCF_019279795.1). NCBI lineage: Eukaryota > Metazoa > Chordata > Ceratodontiformes > Protopteridae > Protopterus > Protopterus annectens. Next base: position 206,754,369 of record NC_056750.1, read on the forward strand.
CAGTGTCCCCTATGATGGATCAAACCTTTTTTTGTTCCAAAGTTGGAGACCTTCTGAAGAAATGAGAAAGATGGTAAGTTCCTGTCTGCCATAGGGATCAAATTTTCCTTCCGTCCGAGGATCTTCTCCAGAAAAAAGAAGGGAGACAAGAGAATTTGGTTTCATAATCTCAGAGATTCACATCTGTTACTTATAGAGAAAGAGCTTACCAAGGCAGAGGGGGGAAACTCATAATGGACGTCGTCCAATGGACAGAGGTGGCCTGCAAAATCAAGCCTTCATTGGACCTTTCTTGGAGAAGCATTTCCAGAGCTCCTGAACAGTTGCCTGAATGCCACACTCTGGAGGCATTTGGGGATGCTTATTCCTGCACCCAGCAACCTGGATGTCCAACACTCAAGACAAATGGGTGCAAAGGATTTTTACCAGAGGCTATTTCATCTCCTACCATATACCCTTCCTCCATCGCTGAAAAGCTTTCCCATTGTTCCACATAACAAGAGGAAGAGGCTTCTTCAGAAATAAGCTTTTAAGAAATTTAAGTCATCCAAGAGGTCTCTCAAGATCAAAAAGGATTCTAAATTAACTCAAGATTCTTTAGTGCCAAAGAAAAATGAGGGCCAAAGGTGAATTTTGGACCCAAGCCACTTGAACAAGTTTGTGAAACAAATGAAATTCTAGATGGTCAAGGTTCAATCCATTCTTCCCCTACTGAGGAAGAATGATTTGATGTGTTTAGTAGATCTTTAGGATGTGTATTACCACATAAAAATGGACAGATGCTCCATGAAGTAGCCTTGCTTCTAGCTAGGAGCCAGTCATTTCCAACTTAGAGCTGTGCCCTTTGGTGTCATCACAGTCCCCCCAGGTGTTTACCAAGTGTATGGCAGTTGTGGCAGCTCATCTTTGACTACAGGGCTTTTGGGTATTCCCATATTTGGATGACTGGCTCATCACTGCCCCTACCAGGAATCTGCTTATTCAAGTCAGACACACTTTGCTCCAACTGTGTACAGACTTGCAGATGACAAAATCCAAGCCACAACCAGTTCAGTCACTAGAGTTTATCGGAGCATTTCTTGACACACAACTTCAGATAACATCCTGGGTTGAGCCAGTTAAATTGCTTCACCAGCAAGCCCAGGACATTTTATCCCACCAGAAGCCACCAGCAAAACAAATTCTTCAACTTCTGCATTCCATGGCAGCCTCTGTCACATTATTTCCTCTAGCCAGAGTATGGATGTGGGTATTTCAGTGCTGTGGTGGTTCAGTGGTCAAGCAGAAAACAACCCTTGTTCTTTCAGGTGTCACTAATGAAGATTTGCAGAGCACACACACAGTTATGGCTGGAATCTCCACATGTTCCACCAGAATGTCCTTTCATTCCTCCTTCCCAAAGCCACAGTGACCATGGCCGTCTCCCAACTGGAATTTGGGGGGGGCTTATTTGGGAAAGACAATCTAAGGCACATGGTCCCAAACAGAGGCACACCAGTCTACATATCAGTGGATTAGAGGTGGGAGTAATTCTTCTAATGCTGCAGGCTTTTTGGAACGCTATGCCCTTGGGTGTGATTTATATCCAGACAGACAACATGGCATTTGTTTGCTACATCAGCAAACAGGGCAGAACCAGATTTTATCCATTGTGTCAAGAGGCTATGAGAGTGCGGCAATGGGTGAGATCTTCTTGCCGCTTTCTAATAGCAGCACATCCCAGGGAAATTCAGATAGGTTGAGCGGGTTGATTCTACTCCCTCACGAGTTGACCTTTGATCCTTTAATAATAGAGCAGATTGGGCCAACCTTGCTGCAATCTCTCTGCCTCTCCCCACAACATCAAATGCAGCAAGTTCTTTGCTCTAAATGTGCAAGAGAGGAAGTCGAGGGATTCCTTTATGCCTTTCCTCTGCTGCTGATTCGTGTGCGTGCGTGTATGTGCGTGTGTGCACGTGTTTGTATAAACATTTTTTAGCTATTCTGTAAAGAAAAAGCTCGATCTGAAGAGAGAAGGTGGTGTGCAGTGATGGTAGCTAGAAGAAGAGTTGTGAGTCTGAGAGAGGCTTAATGGTGATGAGTGACTGCTGCCTGCAGCATATCAGTCCTGTTTTTGAAGTGAATAAACCTGGCTCATGAAAATCTAATGTTGCAAGTATATAATTTTCATTTTTTTTTTCAGGGAGTAGTCTGTAAACTGACTCAGCATTATTGTTCATTAAAATATAGACCTGAATGTTAGCGAATCAGTTTTGCATGTGACTAGTTTTCTGGTGCATCTCTTTTGAAAAGTAGTTGAAGTTGTAAACGTGTATACACTGTAAATCTAAATATCAGTTGCAACTTGCACTTGACTTTTTCAGCCCAGAAAAAGAGAATGTATAAACAATGATCTGTAGCCTGTCTTTACACTGTGTTGTATAATTTTGTCACTGCATTTTAGCCATAACACTTTGCAAGGTTCTGTAGATTCTGAAGTAGACATTTAAAGTTGGATTTTTCCAGCTGAACACTGATGTTTCTTTTTTCTTTTATTTCACATAGTTCATATATGTAATGTCTTTGGAGATGTCGAGAATCATACTGCATTGGATTTAAAGTAAGTAAACCATAATAGGTTTGTCAGTCTTATACTTATCACAGATGACCACTCTGGTGTTAACAGTATAGTCATGTTGTGCTGACAGAGCTCTAGAAAAGTGTTTAAAATGAAACTTCTAAAGCCCACTGTACCAAAATTAAGTTATAAATGCACACACTTTTTGGTTATCTTTGGAAAGTTGAGGATCAGGATATCATGCGATTTTTGTACTTAAATTCACCAGCTGAGTGTCAGATCTTTGCCATTAAAGATCGAGTCAGAATATCTACCTTTAAAAAGTGATTGTTCCTGCAGTTTTCTGTCTCTGTAGACACTTCAGTTACAATCCGAGTACGTAGTAGCAGTTGAATTTACTGCAGGTTAATAAAGTTTATTTACAAATTTATAGCACAGTTCACTGTGCTCTCTCTTGTTGCACGCCAGCTGATTTCCTGATTGTGAGTTATCACATCCTGCACCTTGATCACATGAATAGGTGAGTAACTTCCTTGTCTGGAGCTTCCCTGGTCAGTATGTCCATTTATTACACAACAGATGGACCTAACATTTATCTGTAAGTAGTACACATTTTATTTTTAATACCAGAGCAGATGCTTGAGGAAGGTCAGTGTTGTGGAGATTTGTTGCTGAATTTAGCAATGAAGCCCCTCCTTTTGTTTTTGCCACTAAGAAGCTGAAATGTGGCTTTTATATTTGTTTCTATAATGAAAGTAAAGATTGTTTTATGCAAAAATCAGAAATAGAAGTTAATGCAAGTCTTCTGTTTTAGCCTTGTTGCTGACTGGCACCCTTCCACTGACCAGGAGAGCTGTGCTGCAGCATTCTGCATTGCAGTTGTAGTTTATTTGATAAATGTTCTTAATGTATGTTCTGTGGTAGAAAATTGTGTATAGACAACTGTAAGAAACCTAAAGACAGCAGTATAGGAAGTATCAACAATGTTTATCACAAGTCACTGCTGCTGTAGACTTATATGTATGGGTTGTATTCTGCCAAGGATATAATGGATGGCCGTTGTCTTCCAAAGTCTTTGCCCACCGCCACCACCACTTGGCACCTAGGGTGCTGTGACTCAAGAAAACAGCAGCCTTGATGCCAAAACTCTTCAGTACTTTATTGCCACCCTCATGAGCTTTCCCCCTGGGCTTCATAGGATCAATGGTCAACTTTTTTCCCCCAGTGTTTTGGCAAATGTGTCTTTATTGGGGAGTTCTGTCCACGTGCATTTGTGTAAAATGTATATGGGTTTTCTCTAAGAGTATTAACTATTCTTATTGTATTGTCTAAATTGTCACGGAACCATATTCCGACAATCTATTTTACTATTTTTACATGTATTTCTTGTTTCTTGAGTATTTGTGATGGTGTTCTGTTGATGCATTTACTTTTGTGTTTTATTATGAGTGGTTTATATTTGGATAAATGTCTGCATGTTGCTTGTGAACATTTGCATGGCAATTTACCTTCCAAGAAACTCCCTCCAGCTGTACTTACAGGGGAACAGACTTTTCTCATCAGGAGCATGGATTTACTAACTAGTTCTTCGGTTCCTCTGCTGCTGTAACTCAGAATAAGATAACTGCTAGGGAGTTCTTGCCTACACAGTGGGCTCGGCCACTGCTTTAGCAGCTGGTGCATGACTCTATAGTGGCCAGAGGTTGTTCCTTGGACCACTCATTGATTTTCTTGTATTCTCTGATGTAGCTCCATCTGCCACCATGGACCAGAGGTTAGCCATTTCCTTTGTGGCTGTTCATGTATATTTACCGGTCATGAGAAATTCACCAAGAGGTTCTTCCTAGGGTGACCAGAGTAAGAGACTTCCCTGGTGGAAGCGCCATCCTTGAGTCGGGCACCTTCGAGGGTTGTCCATAGGGTAAATAAACAAAAACGTAAGAATATTACATTGGATAACAGTTTTTCTATTGATAAAGATGAGCTAATTAGCTTGTCTATGGGGTTTATTGCAGGCTTTGAATCCTTTGGAATAGAACAAAAATGTACTTTTAAAGGCACTCCTTGTTCCAGAGTTCCTGAGAATCCTTTCTATGATGAGTCTGATAAGGACAGGGCTTCCTCTTTGTTTTCTTCCCATGTCCCAGATTCTGTTTCTGAGGGAAGTGAACCCCTAATTTTCTCCTGCTGATGAATTTTTCTTTTTATGAGACTTGTATCCAGAGTGAATAGTGGGAATAGCTGGAAGTTCTCTCTTCCTTAAGGAGATGTTATGGCATGTTGAAAATTGATATACCACATTCTGCTTCCATTCCTTCAGTTGTTCAAGACCTTGGGTGATGTTTTTGACTTAGCTTGCAGTAACTCTGATAGTCAGTCCTCATTCCCTAAGAAGACAGCCCGACTTTGCAAAGTTCCTCAGTCTAGCAGGTATTTATCTTCTCATCTCAGGTATGACCAAGCAACTGTTTTTATTTCTTAAGAATGGTAAAGCTTTTGACAGGTTTGAGAAGATAATTTTTGTCATCCTCTGCTTTAGCCCACAGAATTTTAAACTACCAAGTTTATATGTTAAAGTATGTGATCACTTGAGATGACAGTCTGAAGAACTTGTCTGTTGCTTAGCCTTTAGAAGGCGGATCCTTTCTGAATCCCGTTATTGCTACTCTTTCACAAGTTTTTAAACAATTTTTAAGGAGTGTATATCATTGTGCTGACTCTGTGTTCAGGGCTATAGCTTCTGCTATTATGAGATATTTTGCCTGGGTGTGTAGTCTGACTATTTCTGAGGATCTTGAGTTTTTGAATTACCCCTTTTGTAAGGAGGTTTTGTTTGTTTGTTTTTTTTGTGTGTTTTTTTTTTGTTTTTTTCCTCTTCTACTTGGGTAATCAAGCAGTTTGAAAAAGGCAAATTGATTCATGGGGTTACTGATATTTTTCAGCCCTCTTTCTGAAATGACAAAAATCTCTTAATCATTTTTTTAAAAAGGAAAGCAAGCAATCTCACCAAGCTTCTGGTAAGCAGGGCTCTAAGAAAAAGTGATAAGAAGGGTCAAGTCAAATGCAGGTTTCCTCCCTGAATAAAAGTGGCAACCCTCCACTTCAGAATTACTATTGCAGCATTCTCTCCCTTCCTTACTTCCTGCCACATCCTCAAATATGTCCCAGAGACTGTTTTTTCTGATTGTATCAGGCACATGGGTTTTCATAGTAGATGTTCTTCGTGTTTCACTGTTGCAGTCATCACATTTGGGTTATCCCTGCTAGGGTAGCCCTCGGCTGGCCTGAATACCAGAGACTTAGTATTTTTGCATTGGTTGCTGTCGCTTGAAGACTGATGTCAGGTCATCAGTGGTATAAAGGAAGGCAGCTGACACCATTACCCCAGTCTTTCTTGCCATGAAGCCCAAAACAGAAGCAGTTCGCATGAGTGCCGGTCGACCGCTACTTGTGTTTCATTTCTGAATTGAAGGTGAAGTCTTCGAAAGCTAAGTACCCCATTGAAGATCCTTTTTCTTGCACTAACCAATGTCAGAAAAAGTTAATAATTGTCTTGCCTGTGGAAAGTAAATACCACACCGGGACTTCCACTCCTACTGTGTCACTTGTCTTGGTCCAGGCCACAGTGTCCCTCGTTGGTTCTGTGCTTTAACCCCAGAACTATTCGTCGTCGGGCTCTTATTGTAGCCAGATATTTCCGTTTACAGTCCTGGTATTCTGATATGGCTTCCGTAAGCCATCCAACAGCAGACCTTCCAAAAAAACCTAAAGGTAAAGACAGAGACAGACCGCACTGGACTAAACCTTCCAACGACGCTACTGCCAAGCAGGTTGTCAGCCCTCTGGAATTCAGTGAGGTTCTTTCAAAGCTCCTTGATGCCCACTTCAGTTACTTTGCATGCCTCTACCGAGATCCTTTCGGAGTCTGGTATGCCGCAGAACTCTTTTTCGTCTGAGGATCCTGCGGTCATCTCTACCTTGGATGGGTCCAGAGCCGCTGTGCAGGCACCGGCTTCTGAGAAAGTCCTTCGGAACACCGAACCCAGACATAAACCGACACCTTCTTTCCGACTACCGTCCTTTCTAAAACAACCGAGTTTCTTAGGCCCAGGGGTTGAACCACCCCCAAGAAACCGACTTCCAGCCATTCTTTGGTGCCTACTCCCTGGCCTCCATCACAAACGCTTAGAATGGCACAGGACCTCATCATGCTGATTAGGGGAAGCCAAGCCACTTTCTCAAAAAGAGATCTGTCTCCAGAAATTTTGTCTGAACAAGAGTCAGATGAATCTGATGCATCTGACTATGAAGACATGCAGCCCCTCTCTATATATGAGGATTCTGATGCAGAGGAGTCTATTCCTTCAGCCTCTCCCCCAGAGGATTTTTCCTTTGGGGAAACCCTGCATACTTTATGGTAGCATTTCAAATGGGAGAGTCAAGACTACCCACAGTCGAGAGTTCCTGGACCTTCCACAGCACAGGCCCTTAGCCATCCCCCCAGTTCTAGATGTGGTGGATGATGTCTTCCATGAATCCAGCTTGACTCAAGATGCCCTCCCTCCTGCTCCCAGAAAGCCAGTAGGTCATTACTCAATGCCCAAAAGCAGTTAAAGCTGCTTCATCTAAAAATCCCACCCCCGCAGACAGGAATTCCAGAGCACTGGAGAGATGCGGTAAAAAGGTATACACCTCAGCCACTGTTGCTATCAGGGCACTAAAGTGTCAGTTCCATATGCTTAAATATCAGCAACATACCTTGGAACTCCTTAAACAAAAAAAATTCCTCCTTTCCTGCATGGGCAGAATCTAAAGATATACAGGAATTAATGCATTCTGCTGGTCAATTGACTAAGCACACTTTGCACTGCGGTTTTGATGCCCTAGAAGCTTCTTGCAGGGCAGCAGTCACTGAATCTGTCATTAGAAGACATGCATGGCTTAAGGAACAATCCCTGCCAAACCATGCCAAATCAAAATTGTTGGATGCACCCATGCACAAAGATAACAGAATGAAAATATATGAAACAGCATTAATAATATTAATGGTCCCATGCACAAAGATAACTCATTTGGTACTAAAGCAGAAGAGGTGTTAAAAAAGTTGGAAGAAAAAGCAAAATCTATGCAGACTGTTAAAGATTTCTTACAGGTACAGCCCTCTAGGTTCAGCAGGCATTTTCCTTCCAAGCACTGGTCCTTTCCTGCACCTAGCAAACAGGGCCAGCCTAGGCCCTGTGGAAACAGACCTCCAAGACAGCAATCCTTTGGGTTGCGGAGATCTAAGCAGTGGACTGCCTCCACTTCAAAACCAGGGAGATCTAAGCCACCCCCTTATGGGAAAAACACACAATGACTTCCCCTCCCTACCACACCTCTGCCCACCATTACATATCCCTAGGAGGAAAACTCTCCTTTCACTCAAGCACCTGAGCCACCATTACCAAGGACCAATGGGTTCTGAACATTGTGTCACAGGGGTAAAATTTCTCCTTCCACACACCTCCAGCCCTAAAAGGGTTCTCAGATCTACCACCAAATTAGTGGGCAGAGGCTCAAAAGCAAATCCATACCCCGCTCTCCTTTGGAGCAGTAGAACACGTTCCTGCAGAGCAGATAGGCCAAGGCTTCTACTCCAGACTTTTCTGGTACACAGAAAAGAGGGCACCTGGCTCTCCATCCTCGATCTATCCATTCTAAACACATTCCTGGTGATCCCAAAATTCAAAATGCTCACCCTCCAGCAGCTGCTACCCATGCTGACCAAGGATGCTTAGCTAGTCACCCTGGACCTAAAAGAGGCCTACCTCCACATTCCCATCAGGGAGTTCTGCAGAAAATATCTCCGCTTCAGGGCAGGATCTCAACACTTTCAGTTCTCTGCACTTCCCTTTGACTTATCTGCTGCTCCCAGAGTTTTCACAAAATGCCTGGCTCCGGCCATTACTTTTTGCAGGCAAATAAATATTCAAATTTACCCCTACTTAGACTGCCCCATTCAGGCAGACATTCAGGAAAAGCAGCTCAAAGACCTGGTCTTTGTAAAGGGCCTAATAACCTCCTTAGCGTGCACAATCAACAAAAAGAAATCCAAACAGGTACCCACCAAAAGGATAATCTTCCTGGGAGCAAGTCTGGACACAGCATCCCAGATGGCATGCCTAACACTAGAGAAACAAAGATTCCTATCGGCTTACTTCTCTCAACTGGCCACCAGGCCCCAGCTTTCTGCAAGGAAAATCCTGCAAGCCCTGGGGTTCATGGCATCTTGCATATTCCTTTTTCCATATGCCAGACTGCATATGAGGAAACTCAGTGGTACCTAAAGAGCCTTTGGTGTCAACACTCTCAAGATCTGGAAACTCTTTTAGCTATTAGCCTGAAGGAGAAATTTCTTTGCTGAGGAACAGTCTGCTCCCACAACAAGGGACTGCCCTTCTCCCCACACCCTGCCACCCAGACCCTCACCACAGATGCATCAGACTACGCTTGGGGTGCACACCTGGCCGGCAGGTGCATACAGGGCCAATGGAACCCCCAGCAACTCCCCCTGCACATCAGTCTAAGAGATGATAGCTGTGCAGCAGGCCTTCATAGCTTTCAAACCCCTTCTCTTTCCAGGGGTTCTCCTGATCAAAACAGACAACACCACAGTGAATGTGGTACATCAACAAGCAGGGAGTGACTCACTCCTACCCACTGTGCAGGCTGGCCACGACCCTTTGGTTCACAGCCTCTTCCATGCATCTACACCTGTTAGCACAATACCTGCCAGGCTCTCTCAACTCCCTGGCAGACCAATTAAGAAGAAAACTGTTGGACCCCCACAAGTGGCAGCACAATAGAAACACCTTCTTACTAATGACTCAGAAATGGGGAACCCCAGAGGTTGACCTCTTTGCCTCCCATACCAACCATCAGCTCAGCAAATTCTGCACCAGGGAACATCACTGCATGACATGGAAAGTAAATGCCCTGTCCTTCCCTGGGTAAACTTCTCGGTCTATGCCTTTCCTCCCCTAACTCTCATTCCCAAGGTACTGATCAAAATAAGGGAGGAAAAGCCAAGGACCATTGTCATAGCTTCAGACTGACCCAGATAGCACTGGTACCCCTTGCTGCGCAGCCTGTCCCCACTGCCCCCATGGAATCCTCCGCAGATTCCCAACCTCCTAACCCAGAGGGAAGGAGAATTCATGCATCCCCAATTGCAGACACTCAATGTGGCAGCTTGGCTTTTAGCCTGATCCCTGACCTATCTGCCCTCCTCAGTAAACAGGTTCTGGATATTATCTGAGAGGCCAGACACCCTAGCACCAGAAAGTCTTATGCAGATAAATGAAAAAGGTTCTTCACCTGGATCCAGGGTAAGGGGACCAATACGGCACAGCCCTCCATCCACCTCATCCTGGATTACTTAGCTGACCTATTACACAGTGGTGTCTCTTTCTCCTCTATAAAAATTCATGCCTCTGCTATTTCCGCTCATTTTCCCACTGAGCAGCCTCTTTTTTCACACTTCTGATCAAGCAGTTCCTCAGAGGGGCTAACAACTTGAGGAATCCAATAAGGGCACCAACACCAGCTTGGGACTTAACTTTGCCTTGGAAAAGCTCACCCTGCCTCCGTTCGAACCAGCTTCTTCTACAGAGCTAACATTTCTCTCCTGGAAGACAGCCTTCCTCCTGGCCATCACTTCAGCCAGAAGAGTCTCTGAGCTGCAAGCACGCATGGCAGTGGCACCCTTCATCATCTTCCATGCAGACAGGGTCTCCCTCAGAACTAATCCATCCTTCATGCCCAAGGTGGTATCCAGTTGGGCTCTCAACCAATCCATCCATTTGCCCACCTTCTTTTCTAGCCCTCAAAACAAGGGGTAAATGATTATGCACTCTCTAGATGTGCACAGACAGCTCAGATACTATCTGGGCAGGACTAAACCCTTCAGAAAATCTGATCAACTGCTGGTTAGCTTTGGTACAGGGGCAGAGGGCAAAGCCATCTCCAAACAAACCATTTCCAAATGGATAGCACACTGCATCCATTTCTGCTACAAACAGCATGGCAAGCCTCCCTCCCAAGGGGGTCAGGACCCACTCCACCAGAGCAGCCTCCACCTCTGCAGCTTTCCTCAGAAGAGTTCCCACTAGGGACATCCTGGAGGCTGCCACCTGGACATTTGTTCACACCTTTACCAAACATTACCACCTGCCTCTCTTTTCTAAATCCAGGGCAGGTTTTGCCTCTGCAGTCTTGCAGGGCATGCTAGCCAGCCCCTAGCTTCCTTGACTGCCTCCACCATTTTCCTCAGCTTTGGGAATCTATCCAAATGTGATGACTGCAACAGTGAAACACGAAGATAGTACAGCTGTGTACACTTACCATAAATGTAAATGTTCGAGTGTTTTCACTGTTGCAGTCCTGGTTTCCCTCCCTTCTTCCCCCCTTTTTCTTTTTGTTACCTTTCTTCCTTATTGTTCTCCTTCCCTTACAAGGGACATATTAGTATTTTTTTCCACTGTCTGTCTGCTAAGCAGCTTGAGAACCAGCTTAGAGAAGAGGGGAAAAGGCCGGTCTTAGAGAGTTAGGTTAGAAGTAAAGGGTGGGAGACAGTGTCATATGCTTTTTGAGAGGTCTAGGAATAGAGAGGAGACAAATTTACCAGTGTCTCTGGCCCTATTAATTGTGTCCATAAAGCATATGAGGGTAGTTGTGGTGCGATGACCAGGCCTGAATCCATGTTGAGTGGGAGATGGAATTTGGTTATGAAGTATAAAGTTTAGTATTTGATTATGTATACATTTTTCCAAGATCTTTGAGATGGCGGAAATAATTGCTATTGGTCTGGAGTTTGAGATATCTGAAGTTTGAGATATCTGTGTTGTTGCCACCTTTATGTAAAAAGAATAGATGCCTTTTCCAGATTTTAGTGACATAAGATTCTTGGATGGATCTATTTAGAAGTATTGATAAAGGGTAGGTTATAGCTTTGGCTGCTATTTTTAGGAATTGTATAGGTAGGTTGTAAGGAGTGTTAGAGCAAGGGTTGAGCTTAAGTAGTTTTTTTATTGTGGTGGTAGGAATGGGTTTGAAAGAGAACATAGGTGTAGTATGGTTAGTGGAATTATGAGAAGAATTGGGGGGTGCAGTAGAAGGAGTTGAAGGGTTTGTGCTGTTATGCGCTTGGGGAAAAGTGGCAGTGATATGTACTATGGTATTGATAAAATGAGAATTAAAGAAAGTGGCTATTTCCTGAGAGGTTTTGTCACGCTGTCAAGTTGTCAAGCTGTGGACATGGATTGCACTTAGTATCTGGATTTAGAAGTAATGTAATGAGTTCCAGAATTTTTTCAGGTTTATGTTGTGGTCGGTCTGGAGTTTTAGTTAATGACCTAACTAGTCTTTTACGTGGTTTTGAAGTTGTTTAAGTTTCAGCAGGTCTGGAGGGTTTTTGTTTGCTAGCCATTGTTTCCAAATTTTGTCTCTGACTTTCATAAGTTCCTTAGTGGTCTTAGTCAGCCACGGGGCATGGTTGATTTTGATCCGCTTTAGACAAAGGGGAGCAGGGTATTAAGTATATGCAAGAATGTTGAAGTCAACTGTGTCATCTAGCGGTAGAGTTTTGCCAGTTAGTATATAAAATAGAGAGAGAGTCTCTATGACGATTAGTGGTTTGAATTTAGATAGGCTTTTTATTTGTTTGTACTTAAGTGGCTTTTGAAAGGAGGGGAGGGGTCAAGGAGGGTGTTTGGGAGTGTATCAGCTGCTCATATTTTACTCAGGTCAGTGACCAATATCTGATCTAAAATGGACCCATTGTTGTTGTTCGTACTAGGTCTGGTTGGAGAAGTGATAAGTTGAGTAAAATTAAATTGACTGATATTTTTTGATGGAGTGTGGGGACAGAGGTCTAGCCAGTTGATATTTACATCACCCAGGATAATGGTTTTGTTTTTAATATTGTTGGAAATCCAGGCAAGGATTTCCTCCAATAAGAGTATGTTGTTACCAGGGGATATATAAAGAACTTTGATACTTGGATGAGGGGGTATATAGAGAAATATGACACTTGGATGAAGGTGAAGGCTACCCAAGATTCCCCTCTGAGCACAGCACATTTGGTGAGATTCTGGAATTAATGAAACAGAGAAGGGGGTGGTCCGCATTTAGTCCTTCTCCTGATGGGTATGTGTTTCTGGAAGCTTTTGGGTCCAGCTCATCTTCCTCATGGGTGGTACAGCTTGTTGAGATCTACTCTTTGATTTGATGGCTCAGTGGGCATGGAAGGACCCTAATGTGGTAGAGAGTATTCTCAAAGAGCTAGACAAAATTCTCTCCCTCTCCACAGACAGGTGACATTGGAGCAGGGGTCTTCTGATAGATGTGATGGCTGTAGCAGCAGCCACAAAAAAGGAGCTTTCTGAAGAGAGTTCCTCGATCCATCTCCGTAATAGTTTCGGATGATGGACCACTTTGTGAAATGAACTTAATGCTTCAGCGACCTTTGCTGTCAGGATGCTGAATTATCTAGCTGTTGTCACCAGGTTTCAGAGACAGTTGAAGGAAATTTCCAGGTCCCACTCGGAGGTACTACTAGCAGTTGTCCAGAAGACAATGGATTCCCAGCTTTCCACCCTCCAATCTTCATCCAGTGTAGCCGTACGACTGCTCTTGAACGCAGCTGATGGTGCAGCTAGGGTGGTGGGCACTGGCATTTCCATTCGCGGCATGCCTGGATGCAAGTATGCAACTTTGTGGAAAGCTTCAGGACATCCTTCATTATTGCTCCATTTGACCCTTTGTTTGGACTAAAACTTGGAAGAAATGGTGACCAGGAGTCTGCAGTCATCATGCTTTTCTCTATGCAACATAAATCCTACTCTAGGAATAAGCAAGCTGGAAGGAGGATGTGATTCAAGAAATTACAGAGCCCTTATCAGACTTCTTTAGATAGACCCCCTTGTGGCAGAGGAGTAGTCAACAATAATAGTCATTGCCCCAGGGGCAGGGGTATACTGCAGAATTGGGGCATTCGTGAACTATTTTCCTAAAAACCTTTCCAGTGTCCCTTGAGGATTGCCCGACTGCTACCATCTTGAGGCAGATTGGGGCCACTTATCTTTGCACCCACAAGCCTGGCAAAATATAACCACAGATTCATGGGTGCTAAACATTATCTCCAGAGGTTATGCTATACCATTTTCCCTTTCCCTGTCGTGGAAAAGTGTTCCTGACATCCCACCCAGTCAATGGAAACGTGCAGCATCAAAGATTTTCAAGCTACTAAGAGTCGTCCAACTGGTCCTTGCAGATCAGATAGCATCCAGAGTCTTCTCGTGTTTTTTTTTTTTTTTAGTACGAAAGAAAATAGGAGACCGCAGGCCCATACCAGACCCGTGTCATTTGAATCAGTATGTCAAGCAGACAAAATTTCAGATGGTCACACTACAGTCCATTTTGCCTCTACTGAGAAAGGATGACTGTATGTACTTGACAGACCTCAAGGATGCATACTGTAATATGAAGATAGCTAAGGCATTTGAAGGAATTTCTCCATTTCTGGCTGGGATCCAGTCATCGGGTCAGATCTCTGCCCTTTGGACTCAGCACAACCCTCCCCCTGCCGGGTGTTCACCATAAGTCATGGCAGCAGTAGCAGTGCACTTTGCTTACTTAGGGATCCACATTTTCCCACATCTTGATTGGCTCCTCACAGCTACAAGTAACAGTCTCTTATCACACCACGAGGACCTTTTGCTCCAGCTGTTGCAGGAGCTAGGGTCACTGTCAACATTTTCAAGAGCCAGCTTATGTTTTCTAAACAGATACAACTTATTAGATGCCATCTGGACACAATCTTACAAATTGCCTAACTTCCAATGTCTAGGCTTCTTTCCATTCATTTCACTGCCACGCAAGTTCTTCAACACCCCTGTCCTCCAGCAAGGTTGATTCTGTACCTGTTGTGTCTCCTGGTGTCCACAGTACTCATGATCCCACTTTTCAAATATTTTTTGAGGGTTCTTTAATGAACATTTAACAGTACAGTGGTCTCAGAGTCCATCCTTTCCACACCAAAATAAATTTAACTCAGATCTATAGACAGCACATATCTTGGTGTATAACCTCTTTGGTGATGAATGGACGACTGTTCCAAACAAGTTCCCTAGTGGCAGTTTTGACAACAGACGCTTCCATTCTAGGGCTGGGGGGAGGGGCTTTTCAAAGGGAAGACAGTCCAGGGCACATGGTCACGTATAGAGGTTAGTCTTCATGTCACTGTTCTTGAGATGAGGGCAGTCCTCCTAGTGTTGCAGGCCTTTCAGGACAAGCCTCCCCAGAGGTGTGATTCAAGTAAGGGCAAACAATATGTTGGTAGTCTGATATATCAACAGGGAAGAAATTATTCTTACTCCTTACCCCTAAGCTGTGAGAGTTTGGCAGTAAGTGATGTCTTCACACCGCTTTCTTATAGCAACACTTATCCTGAGGTTATCCAGTGTTGTAGCAGACAAACTGAGCAGGTCTATCCTAATGCCTCATGAGTGTATGAGTGGTGAACAATCCAACAGTGACAAACTTGATTTTCAGCCACTGCAGTCCTTTTATGTCTTATTGAAATCACAAGTGCAGCAGTTACTTTGCTCTAATCCCTCCACAGAGGCAGTCACCATGGAATGCTTTGGTCTACAAGTAGCCTCCAGGTTTCTTTTATGCTTTCTCCCCATTGTGTGTGATGAAATTATAGAGACAGCAAGAATGTGCAGTGCCAAGGTGGTCCTCATTACCCCTTTCTGGCCTCGGCAGACATAGTTTCCATTTCTGTGGCCTCTTCTAGTACATTCTCCCTGGAAACTAGATCAGTATCCAGATCTCTTATCTCACCCATCTGGGCTAACTCCCTCAAATCAGAAATCCATGAAATTAACCACTTTGTTCCTCCAACTCTAACATTAGCCAGAGATGCCAGGCTTTCCTTGTCAGTTGTTGTCAGCCTCTCAAAAACATGCCACCACCAAGGTGTACTTCAGCAAATGGAAAAGATTTTCTATCTGGGCATCATCCAGAGGTCTACACCCTTTTTCGGCTCCTGTTCCTCCATTTTAGTTTTTATCGAAAGTTTTTCATGATGGGTCAAGCTACTCAACTGTCAAAGTGCAGTTGGCAGCCATCTCTAGCTTTCACATAGGCCAGAACAACTCTGTAGCCCGCTGAAGATTTCCAAAGCCTTTTTAAAGGGAACTTTCCTAATTCAGCCCCCAGTTAGAGATGCAGCTCCTCCTTGTGATATCACTATCATGTAGCAAGCATTGGCTCAGCTGCCGTTTGAGCCAGCAGCATCAGTGGATTTGAAATTCCTGTCTTGGAAAACATATTTCTGGTGGCTGTAACTTCACCTAAGCAGATATCAGAGATGCAAACCTCCTTATTTGGTTTTTCATAAGGATAGGGTTTAACTGAGAACTAATGCTTCTTTCTGAAGGTGGCATATGAAGCTAATCTCATTCAGGCAGTAAATCTACCAGCCTTTTTTCCAAGATTTTCTGATAAAAGTGAATCATGCTTCATATGCTGGATGTCTGTCACCTACTCCGGTTTTATCTTCAGATAACTAAAGTTTTCAGGATGTCTGATCAACTTTTTGCGGCATTCTTCAAACAAAATTTGGCAAGCCATTGACTAAGGGTACTTTGTCTAGATAGTTATCTGATTGTATTATTTTTGTGTGCAATAAAATGGGTTTATCTTTACAATCTAAGCCTAAAATAAAGGTCATTCCTAAAGGGCTGTGGCTATGTCTTCAGCCTTTGCCAGCAGTCGTCCTGTTGATGTCTGTGCAGCTGGCACTTGAACAGTTCATACATCTGTATCGCTTTATAAACTGGATGAACAATCTACATGTCATTCATCCTTTGGGTGTGCCATTCTTAGGAATGTCCTTCCTTGGTACCACGCTGGGCTGTATGCTTGGGAATCTGCTCCATAGTTGAAGCGAATAAAAATAGACAACATTGGATACAAAAGTTATGTATTCACCATAATGCTAGATCCATGTACCTTCTGCTCCTGCCATATTTTAACTAATGAGACTGTGAAGATCTTGGCATTTGGTGCCAATAAACAGTCATTACTTACTGCCAGTGCTCTATAACCATGTCATGGCCCTTTTTCATACCACTCAGAATTTAGCTGGAATAAAACCCTTTTTTGATTAGAAAAAGGTTTCTTGTTTATGCTTTGATAAATTATTAATCTAGAGGCAAATAAGATTTTAGGTAAGAGGGTGGAGGTCCGGGAGCTATGGGTAGCAGAGGAGACAGAGCTGTGGAACCAAAAGCTTCAAGATCAGTACCGAGATCATCTGACAACCCTTAGTTGAACTGGATGAAAATCAGACATTTGTTTTAGTGAGTACATAACTTTTGATGTCTTTCTATTCCCATGTTGCCGTATTCTGCATATGGGTTTACTCCTCTAGTCTCGAGTACGTACGGCCAGTATTCAAAAGTTTTCAGTCCCTCCAAGGTGCGTGAGACGTCTGATGTGGCTGAGTGGATGTGGTGCATAAAGGTGACGTCTGTACGCACCAGCCCTCAGAACTTTTCAGCCACCAGTCGTACGCCAGGTGTTTCTGCTACCACTGGTGACAGATTCATTTCAATAAGATAAGTACCCCATTGGGGAAGGTTTCAGTCCTCCTTAAAATCTGTATTGTTTGTTCATGTCATCCAGATAGGGCAAGTGTCAGTGCGGCCGCCAGATCTCTCATAAGGACCCCCACAATAAGTGCCTTTTTTGTTTGGGACAGTCGCACGACCACAAGGCCTGCCCTATTTGCCAGGCGTTCATGGCTAAGACCTTGCGTAGTCGCTTGCATGCATTAAATCTTTACCTAAAAAAAACATTGAAGCAGATTACTTTAGAGATGGAAGGCTGCTTGGACGTCTGCTCAGAACTGTCAAAAAATGCCAGGACCTGACTGCCTTAGTCTACTGCTGAGCCTCTTCCGACCCATCCTCAGCCTGTCGCTGACATCGGCCTGGTACAAGGATCTTGTCCTGGTTCTGTCACTCTGGATAACGCAGATACCTCTAAGGATGCCTCACAATCCATAGGTGAGAGCACATCTGCAGAGGCTATTCCAGCACAGGTTTTGACGAGGGGGGTGGGACCTGCATTTTCTGAGGATCCATCTGATCTCAACGATCTTTTGCAGTCTTCAGTTTCTAGGCCCACACAGATGTCCACCAGACCCTTTAAATGGAGGGAAAAGAGAAAACATATTTCTCCCACAACAGAAAGCATGCCTGATTGGCAGGCTTTTAGTCAAAGCCTTTTCAATGCTTTTATGGCACTGAGGCCTACCTCCATTGTTACTACTTCCACATCACCTCCTCTCTTGAGCTCTAGGCCTCAGACTAGAGACAGTCATTAGGGAAGAGGAAGTCCTTTCAGATTCCTCAGAGGAATCACTTTCATACAATTCCCATTGGGATATGGATCCCCAGACTCCCCAGTTGAAGACTTGACTTTTGGACAAACTATTTGCAGGATGAAGGAACACTTTAAATGGGAATCCTCAGAAATGACTGAGGTACAAAAAAGATATTATGACTTCATTCAAATGGAATCCCCCAGCTCATCTGCTGTTCTTCCTGTCCTGTCTGCCTTTTTAGATGCCATATCATCAGCATTTCTTAACCCAGACTCCCAACCTAATGCTCCACGCAGACCAGACAGACTTTACAAGTTCTAAAGTAAAACACAAACTCTACGAAGTAGATGACACAATTAATTGAGAAAATGGTATAATTGTTTGGTTGCAGGATTTTTTCAAATGGAATGCTATTTAAGATGCTGGTGTATCACAAAGAAATATCCCCTGAAGGCGAAATGCAGAGGTACCAGGATTAAAGCATACCTGGTGGTTCATCTACTTCGTGGAGTTTGTGTTTTACTTTAGATTTTGTTTCATTGGAGTTTTGTTGTTTTTGGTGTTAGACTTTACAAGATGCCTGAAACTGCTAAGCATCTGCTTAAGTGCTCACCTGCTGATCCAGCCACTGTCTCAGTCTCTATGGACAAAGCCTTCAAACTCCTACCACCATGCTCCCTGCTGACAGACTACAAAACTATGGAAAAGTTGGGCAACCTTGGCCTTCAGAGTTACAAATTACTATACTCAAATGGCGAAGTATGCCTTGTCCATCTTAGAATCTGCCACCAAACAGCTGGCAGATATTCCAGACTCCCCTGCCAAAGCATCACTGTCCACTCTCCTGGCTGTCTCATCCCAGGTCACTAGACACTCTATCAAGTACAGTTACGATTCTGCTGAATCCGCAGCCAAGTCAGCAGCATCAGCATCTGCCTTACACAGATACTCTTGGCTTCGCCTACAACTCCTGCCTGATGATTTCATGGCAAAGCTCATTGATACTTCCTTGGACAATGCTGCACTTTTTGGTTCTAAAGTAGCAAACCGTTTCAACTCTCTGCAGCAAAAAGGCAAAGAAATGCAGGAACTTAAACATTTGCTGGTTTCTCCACTACCTAAGTTTCAAAGAAACTATCCAGCAAAAGCACAGTTTATTATAAAGCCATCCCATCCTGCCCCTCCTTCAAGGCCTTGTAAGCCCACAAGTAAGCAACCTCTTGCAGCTAGAGCATCCCCTCCCTCAAGCCAGAGAACTCCCTTTCAGGACAGGGCAAGTGGAATCTGACTACCTGTCACCTTTGCCTCCTCCACCCCCTCCTTCTGTACCACTGTCAGCTCGCCTCTCTCACTGCCTCCCTGGTTGAACCAATCTCATCTCAGACAAGTGGGTCCTGTCCATACTACAAAACAGTTACTACATGTCCTGGATCTCCCCACCCATAGGGAAAGGCATCCCACAACCACCTTCTCAGCAGCCAGTAGTGCAGACCTGTTAGTTCAGGGCACCATAGAGACAGTCTCCTCAGCTGCAAAAGGAAGAGGATCCTACTCTAGGCTCTTCCTGATCCCAGGAGGGACAGGCCCTGGAAACCTGTTCTAAACCTCTCAATCTCAACCTTTTCCTAAAGATCCCTACCTTCAAAATGCTGACCCTGCCAGCCCATTTCCCACTTTGAATTCCACAAGGATTCCTGGCAACATTAGATATAAAAGATGCTTACCTCCACATCCCAGTAAAACCCACCTACAGGAAATACCTGAGATTCTTGGTGGGTTCCTCTCGCTTACAGTTCTCTGCCTTGACCTTTGGACTCCCCACTGCACCCAGAATCTTCACAAAATGCTAGGCACCAGTGGTTGCTTACTGCAGGACAAAGGGAATACAGATATTCTCTTACCTGGACGACATGTTGATCCAGGCTGCCAGCCAAGAAACCCTCCAAAGGAACATCCACTTTGTAGTGTCTTTACTTTAGTCACTGGGATTCCAAATAAACTTCCCAAAATCTCATCTACAACCAACCCAAGACATTGTATTCCTCGGGTGCAGGTGGCCAAATCGCCACAGATTAGAACACATCAATGCCAGAGAGATGAGGGCGATCCTTCTAGCCCTCCAGGTATTTAATTTCCTACAGTAGGGACCACTTCTGATATACACAGACAACACCACCGTACCGTGGTATGTCAAGAAGCAGGGAGGGACCAAGTCCTACCTGCTCTGCAATCTAGCCCTCTTGGTTTGGGAATTTGCTACCTCACAGGGAATCACTCTGCAGGCCACCTACATTCCCTCTTTTCACAACTCCCAGGCAGATTGTGTGAGCAGAACCAGCACAAACTACCACAAATGGATGCTTCACAGAGATGTCTTCCTGGATCTGGTCCACAGGTGGGGTATACCTCAAATAGACCTGTTTGCCTCCACCATCAACAGGCAACTTTCCTGGCTTTTGCACCAGGACACCAGAACCCCAGGCACTGGCAACAGATGCCTTCTCAATTTCCTGGAAGGGGAAATATCTATATGCACCCCCCCCTCCCACTCATCAGAAGGTCCTGCTGAAAATACAGCCGGACAATGCAAAAATCTTGTTGATGACACCCTACTGGCCCAGACAGCACTGGTTCCCCTTACTCCTACATTTGTTAGAGGGCAATCACCATAAGGTACCCCCCTAGAGTGGACCATCTCACACAGCACAAGAGGTCACTAGTTCACCCACAGTGGCAGCTTCTACACCTAACCCTGTGGCTGATAGAATTTTGATCCCCTTCAGACACCTTTACAACAAGAACATGCTCAGTGTCTTGCAGGAGGCCAGGAAACCAAATACAAGGAAAATCATACCTTTCAAAGTGGAAAAGATTCACTGTTTGGCGTCATAAAAAGACAGCTGGACCCACTTCTTAGCAAACCCCCTCTAGTGCTGTCTTATCTGTATGAATTACTACAGACTGGATTGGCTTACTCATCCATCAAATTTCATCGGTCTGCTATTTCTGCATGCCTGCCTCTGGATCCCCCATTACCATCCAGATTTCCTTCCAAGCTCTTCCTTAAAGGGGTACTTCAACTCAGACCCCCCCCCCCCCAGGGAACCCTCTCCCCTGCCTTGGGACCTAAACTTCATGCTCGAGAAGCTTACGATCCCACCCTTTGAGCCAGCAGATAAAGCTTCCCTAAAGCATTGTACTTGGAAAGCTGTTCTGTTAGTGGCCTTGATCTCAGCCAGAAGAGTATCAAAACTCCAAGCCCTTATAGCTTTCATCCTTTCTCGTTTTCCAGAAGGACAGGGTTACCATCAGGACAATCCCGTCCTTCATGCCCAAGGTAGTGAATGAATTGTCCCTCCACCAGGCCATACACTTACCTGTCTTTTTCTCAAACCCAGAAGGGTACAGTGAGAGAGTGCTACATTCCCCTGGATGTACACAGACAAATCAAGTTCTATGTGCACAACACCAAGTCTATCTGACAGGCTGACCAGCTTTTTGTATCCGTCCACCCTAGAGCCCTGGGGAAGGCAGTGTCCAAACAGATTATTTCTACTTGGATCTCCAAGGCCATCAGCTTTCGCTTTCAATTCCATGGTAAGTCCCTGCAGGGTACAGTTAAAGGACATTCCACAAGAGCCATGACCTCTTCAGGTGCCTTCTTTAAGGGCCTGGATACCCCTACTGTCCTGGAGGCTGCTACTTGGTCTTCTGTTCACACCTTCACCAAACAATATAAACTTGAGCACATCTCCAGATCCAGGGCAGGGTTCACCAAGGCTGTCCTTCATGGATTCCTGGAGTCTATCTCTAGACCACCACCCCAGTCTCAGTGAGTTTTGGCACTCACCCATATGCCGAATACTGCAACATGAGAATAGAAGGACATAGAAAAGTTGTGTAAAATCTTACCATAACCATAGACATCCTTCTTCTTCCATGTTGCAGTATTCCTTCCCCTCCTGTCAGCTAATAACGTCCCTATCTGGATGGCAATGAATTGGCATTGCCCTTACTAGGACTGGCTCAGACTGGGGCCTTCAGATGTCCTTCAAGGATGCATCTGCAGTCATAACATATGGGTTGTCCTGCCTCAGGCAGCCCTCGGTCGGCCCGATTCCAAAGTCTGGGTCTGGCCTCGGCTGATGTCGCACTTCACCCGACGTCATAGCTCCTGGGGTATAAAGGCATCAGCCGACGCCATTTTCCTCAGTCTTTCTTGCGCCAGTGCCGAAGCAGAAGCTGTTCGCAAGTGCCGGTCGGTCAGATCCAGAGATTTCAGCTACCGAAGACTTCTAAAAAAGCTAAGTACCCCGTTGGGGACTCTTTCTTGCCTCAGCCGATGTCAGACAAAATAAATAATTGTTTAACTTGTGGGAAACAAATACCTCATAAGGATTTCCACTCTTATTGCCTTCCTTGCTTAGGCCCAGACCACGACGTATCAGCTTGTTTAGCCTGTGCCTCCTTCAACCGATGGACACTTAGACGTCGGTCGGTGTTTGCAGAAGAGTTTTTTGGTCCAGCCTTTGCATATAAAATGCCGTCGGAGACTCCGACCACACATTTAGCTAAAAAGCGCAAGGAAAAGGACCGACACTCGCGGCCCGCGGTTTCGGCTGAAACCACAGTTAGGCCTACCGCGAATGTCTCAGTTTAGGCTGAAACCGAGTCCTCGGTCTTCCCTTCGGCCGCTAGCATACCTCCGACAACCGAGGCCTCAGAGGCCCCGGCTGAGTCTGCTACAGAAATTCCAACCGAAGAAGCAGGCACTCAAGATTTGTCCGACACCATCCCGTTGGACATTTCTACTCCTGCACGTGGGGCAGCTAGACCCCCTGCTTCTATGTCTATTAAGGCCTTCTCCAGGGCTAAAGCAGCTAAACTTTCCAAGGCCTTACCTACAAAAGCTCCTCACAGACCTTCCTCAAGTTCTCAGATTCTCAGCCCTGCTGAGGACCTCATTTCTTTAATCAGGGGATCCCAACCTCACCCAGACAGGGCCTCACAACCCCCTCCTGAAAAAAGGCCTAGGACTGAACCTGTTTCCTCTGACTACTCCTCGGATGGATCAGATTTACCTGACCATCAGGAAGGTCCATACTCACCTTATGAGGATTCGGATGCAGAAGACTCCATTCCCTCTGCCTCTCCCCCAGAGGAATTTTCATTTGGAGAAACTCTTCATTCTATGAGGGAACATTTCCAATGGTAGGGTCAGGATTTTTCTGATTCTAGAAAAAGGCTAAGGACTTTCTTACATTTACCACAGCATAGGCCTTTAGCCATACCACCTGTACTATCAGTTGTTGATGATGCATACAATGATGCCTGTTCAGCCCCTGATTCTCTTCCCCCGGCCCCTGCCAAACCTGACAGATATTACAGGGTCCCGGATTCGGTTGAGCCCCTGATGTCGGTTCCGACAGTTATGTCGTCCCCGACTTTGGAGCAGAGGGTGACTACCACTCCGAGCGTGATCGAGGCTCTTCCCCCCGAGGCGGTCCGTCTGGAGCGGGGTGTGACCCCGGTTCCGATTCTGTCTTCAGTTCCAGGCTCCCATTCCTGTTCCAGGCTCCCATTCCTCTTCGGGCGGGCCTGCTTTCCAGGTGATGGAGAGGGCGCTTGCTGCTAGCAATCATCCACAGTTGGTTATTCCCCCAGTTCCTTCTGAGCCGCAGCTGCCAAAGTCCACCTCCCCCAGGACTCCAGAGAGCGCAAGGCCCAGGAGATCCCTGTTCAGGGCATTTCGCTTTCCAAGTCTTCTTCAGATGTACCCACCGAAGAACCTCCTCGGAAACAGGTGTGTAAAGGGAGACACATGGACTCCCGCAGGAATCACTCACAGAGGATATGGACTACGATGATGAGGAAGGGTCCCCACGGTCGCCCCCTGACTATGTCTCCTTCAGGCACATCATGGAAATCTTGAAACAGTGGGAGATTGGAAGTCCTCAACCCCTTCCTCAGAGGAATCCGTATTCCTGCAGGCCTTTTGCTCTAGGCCTTCTACTTCTTGTGTGACCCCCCCGCCGTTGAGCTAGTTAAACTCATCGTGCAACAGGCTTGGAAGAACCCCAACTCCGTTGAAGCCATCCCCAGGAAATCAGACAAAGTACTCTCCCCTCCAGAGGATCAGCCCCATTGGTCCAGAGGCTTGCCAGTAGACACTTTGGTGGTGGCGGCTGCCACGAAAAAGGACCTTGCAGAAGAGAGTCCTGCTGTTCACCCGCCCAACAGAGAGTCCCGGGCATTGGACAGGTTAGGGAAGCTATTCTTTCTGTCAGCGACCTTCGCGGTTAGGTCTCTGAACTTTATGGCACATTGTACAAGGCTCCAGAGAGATCTTATCTCCAAATTCTCAGGAACTCTCGCGGGTCAAGTATCGGATGGAGCATGAGATAAGGTTGCTTCCCAACTTGCCACCCTAGAATTCATATCTAATTCATCCATGAGGTTGCTGTCACATGCAACCGAAGGAGCAGCTAGAGCTGCGAGTGCAGACGTAGTCATGAGATGTCACGCCTGGATGTGCATCTGTGACCTCGCTGACCCCTTCAAGTCTTCCTTTCTAAATGCCCCTATCAAGCCCTCGACTCTGTTTGGTGCGAAGGTCAGGGATACAATAGCCAGGTGCGAGCAAGACTGGAAGACCTTGTCTGCCGTTGTCCTATGCTTTTCCAAACGTCAGCGTCCATTCTCCAGGAACCAGAGGAGCGGAAAAATGTGGCACAAGAAGTCTCAAGGTCCTTTCCGAGACACATATGGTGAGGACTCCTCCAGAGGCAGAGGGGGGTTTCAATAATGGAAGACGTCCCTTTTGGGGCAGAGGGGGTCCCCGGAACCAGGGCTCCAGAGATTTATTCTCAGGTAGATCATATCAGCGCTCCTGAGGCGTTGCCTAATTGCTTTCCTCTGGAAGCAGTCAGGGAGAGTTTCTCTCTGCACCAAGATGCCTGGCTGTCCATTATGAACAATCAGTGGGTGCAGAGAATCATTACCAGGGGCTACCGTATTCCACTAATATCCTATCCATGACCTCCGAAATCCCTTTCTGATGTCCCACCCAGTCAAAGGGAGGAGGCAGCTTCCGAGATACGAAACCTACTTTAAAAACAAGCCATCCAAAAGGTCCCCTCACATCAGTGCGGATCAAGGTTCTACTCGATATTCTTTTTGGTGCCAAAGAAAATAGGGGGCTGGAGGCCCATTTTGGATCTTAGTCATGTAAACAAATCAGTAGTACAGACCAAGTTCTTCATGGTCACAATTCAATCCATCCTCCCCTGTTTGTAGGAGGGTGTGTGGATGTGCTCATTAGACCTCCGGGATGCGTATTACCATATCAAGATGGACAAGCGCTCCAGGAGCCTCCTTCATTTCCGGCTGGGAGCCAATCACTACCAATTCAGAGCCCTGCCTTTTGGTCTCTCGACGGCTCCCAGAGTGTTCATGAAATGTCTTGCAGTGGTAACAGTTCATCTAAGACTTCAGGGATTCCAGGTGTTTCCATATCTAGACAATTGGCACCTCTTCGTCCCCACCAAGTGTCTCCTGATCAGGGCCGCCCGCTACACCTTGGCCCTAACGGAGTCATTAGGCATCACCATACA
This sequence comes from Protopterus annectens, assembly GCF_019279795.1. Lineage (NCBI taxonomy): Eukaryota > Metazoa > Chordata > Ceratodontiformes > Protopteridae > Protopterus > Protopterus annectens. The sequence goes on from NC_056750.1 coordinate 206,779,975, forward strand.
CTGGCAGAAATCAAACCTCCAGCCGTCACAACAACTGGAATTCATAGGGACAATATTCAACACACAGTCAAGCCTAATTTATCTTCCTCCCCACAGGCTTCAGAGACTCAGGGCACAAGTTCAGGTGATACTCTGCCAAAGCAAGGTGTCTGCAAGGTAGTTTCTTCAAGCCTTAGGATCTATGGCCACAGCCATCCCCATAGTCCCCTTAGCCAGACTACACATGAGATTACCATAATGGCTCCTTCAGGCCAAGTGGATACCCAGTCAGCGCTGTTGTTGGTCTTGCAAGCTTTTTATCTGCTTCTTCCATCCGGAATGGTTGCTGTCCAGTCAGACAATATGTCCGTGGTCTGGTACATAAACAGGGAGGGACCAAGTCTTACCCCCTTTTTCGCGAAGCCATGAGAATCTGGCAGTGGGTGACAAGCTTCCAACTGCTTCCTGATCACAATGCACATCCCGGGGAGCTCCATTGCGATTGTGGACAGACTGAGCAGATGCATACTTCATCCGCATGAGTGGTCTCTCAACCCGTGTGGCGACGGAAATTTTCAGTCGCTGGGGCCAGCCATGCTGCAAATTTTTCGCCTCCCCTTCAAATACAAAATGCAGCAGCTACTTTGCCCTCTTTCCCCCTCTCGGGGAGTCGCAGAGAGACGATCTAGTCCACGACTGGCCCATAGGTCTCCTTTATGCTAACCCACCGATTCCCCTCTTTCTGCGGAAGGCAATTCGGTTGAGAAGCAAAGTGATCCTCATTGCTTCTTTTTGGCCTCGTCAAGTGTGGTTTCCCTCCCTCCGACCTCATCTGTTACGACCTCCTTGGATTCTAGACACTCGTCAGGGACTAATTTCTCACCCACAAGGGCTGACTCCTCCGAATCTGTCCACCCTCAATCTGACAGCTTGGATGTTCTTCGTGTTTCACTATTGCAGTCTTTACACTTGGGTTATCCTGCTGGCAGGCTACCCTCAATCGGCCTGAATTCCAAAGTCTAGGTCCGACGTCGGTTGCTGTCACCTCTCTTATCGGTTTTGTGCTAGATTTAACCAACGCACTATTAAGCGTCGGTACGATTTTGCATTACACTATTTTGGCAGAAGATTTAATTATACGAGGTCGTCGGATAGCCATCCGACTAACGGAATTCACAAGAAACGCAAAGAAAAAAAAAGGACAGGCATACGAGTTCCAAAACCGACGACGAGGCTTCTTCTAAGTCAGTCGCCAGTTCTCAGTGAGGCGCCTTCGCAGCCCCTGACACCCGCTACTTTAGACCTGCAGGCCGCTACCGACTCCCACGTGGAGTTGACTAGGCCGCTGGAAGCTCAAGGTATTGGACCTTCGGGGACTATTCCCTCAGATGGGTCTGGAGCCGCTGAGCAGGCATTGGCTTCTGAGGGTGTTTTCAGACCTACTCAATTATACATTAAAACGACTTCAGCTTCAAGGCAAAGACTAAAGCACCTTTAAAGACAAAGAAACAAGTACAACAGCCTCATGGACAGGCCTCCATGCCCAAAAAACAGATGCTCAAAGTGGCCGAAGACTTAATTACTTTGATCAGGGGTTCCCATCCCCCTCCTGCTAAAAGGCCTAGGCAAGAGACAGAATATGAATCTTCAGATCAGGTTTCCATTTCATCTGATTCCTCTTCTGATCAGGAATACTCTCTTTTCCTCCCTATGAGGATTCTGATACTGAATAATCTATCCCTTCAGCCTCTCCTCCTGAGGATTACTCTTTTGGGGAAACTTTGCATACCATGAGGGAGCATCTCCACTGGGAGAACCAAGATTTTTCGGAATCTAAGAAAAGGTTCAGAGACTTCCTTTTACTACCACAACACAGGCCCATAGCTGTTCCACCTGTGTTAGACTTTGTAAATGATGTATTTTCAGAGTCCAGTCTGACTCCTGACTCCTTACCTCCAGCTCCTGTTAAGCCAGACAGGTACTACAGGGTTCCTGACTCTCATAAATTCCTTTTCAAAAACCCTGCTGCTGACCCAGAAACTCTGTCTCAGGGTCCCAAAGGGGTCAAGGCTTCCACTGCAAAAAACCCTACCCCCTCGGAAAGGGATTCTAGGGCATTGGACAGATGGGGAAAAACGATTTACACTTCTGCTACCTTGGCTATAAGGGCTTTAAATTGTCAATTTCATATACTCAAATATCAGCAATATATTATGTCACTGCTTAAACAGAAAATGTTGATAAATTCTAAATGTGCAGAAAACAAAGAAATGCAGGATTTATTGCATGCAGCTGAACATGTTGGAAAGCATACTTTGCAATGTGGTTTTGATTCTTTGGAGGCCTCCTGCAGGGCCGCTGTTACGGGTTCTGTCATCAGGAGGCATGCTTGGTTAAAGGAACAAAATCTGCGTGATCATGTCAAAGCAAAATTATTAGGTGCTCCATTACAGCATGATACCTTGTTTGGTGTTAAAGCAGAAGAGGTGTTAAAGAAAATGGAGGGCAAAGCTAAATCTATGCAAACGGTTAAAGATTTCTTACAGGTACAGCCTCTAAGATTTAGCAGACACTGGCCTACAAAGAATTGGTCCTTTCCAATGTCAGACAGACCACAAAGGGGCAGATACAGATGCCCAAGAGGCAGATCCCAGCCCCAAGGTTCCTACAGGTCTAAACAATGGGGTGCTTCTACCTCCAAAAGTGGAGAAGACAAATCACAGCCATACAGGAAACAGTCCCAATGACTTCCCCCTGCCTGCACCAAGCACTTATCTTCTGGCAGCACCTTTAGGGGGAAAACTAGCACTTTTTTCACAAAATTGGCACATAATTACCCAGGACAAATGGGTACTAGACATAGTGTCACAAGGCTACAAGTTTCACTTCCATACCCTGCCAAGGACAAACGGTTGGCCATACCTGCCAAAACATCAATGGGCAGAGGCACAAAAGCAAGTCTCATCCCTCATGGACATGAGGGCCATTCAACAAATACCAGAGCAAGAGCAGGGACGAGGATTTTATTCAAGACTGTTCTTGGTACCAAGAAAGGACAAGACCTGGAGGCCAATACTGGACATTTCTATCCTAAATACATGTCTGGGTATACCAAAATTCAAAATGTTGACTCTACAGCAACTTCTGCCCATGCTGGGCAAGAAGGCTTGGTTTGTCACCTTAGACCTAAAAGAAGCATACCTGCATGTCGCAATCAGACAGACATGCAGAAGATACCTCAGATTCAAAGCTGGCTCAATGCACTACCAATTCTCTCTACTGCCCTTTGGCTTATCTACTGCGCCCAGGGTCTTCACAAAGTGCCTGGCACCAGTAATTGCATTCTGCAGACAAAGAGGAATACAAATATATCCTTACTTGGACGACTGCCTCATTCAAGCAGAGAACAAGGACATTCTACTACAACAGCTGACATTTGCAAAAAGATTTCTAACAGGCCTAGGGTACACAGTCAGCGAAAAGAAATCAAAACTAGTACCCTCTCAAGAGATAATACTCCTGGGTGCAAGCTTAAATACAACTGCCCAGATGTCTTATCTCATGCCAGACAAAGGCAACTGACTACCTATTTCAACCTGTTGGCAACAAAGGCCCAGTTATCTGCAAGAAAAATTCTGCAGGCTTTGGGCTTCATGGCATCCTGCATTCTACTAATTCCGTATGCGAGACTGCATATGAGGAAACTTCAATGGTACCTAAAAAGTGTTTGGACTCAACATTGCCACAGCCTGGAAACAATTATTACCCTCATTCCCTGCCTGCAACAGGAGTTTCAATGGTGGGCGAAGGCTTGCCACCGGAACAAGGGACAGCCATTCACCTTACCCCCAGCCAGGCAGACATTAACAGATGCATCAGATTATGCCTGGGGGGCCCACATGGCAGGAAGATGTATTCAAGGCACATGGTCCGCAAACCAAATGCATCTACATATCAATCAAAAAGAGATGCTAGCTGTTCAGAATGCTCTGACGGCCTTCAAGGACCTACTTCATCTGGGACAACTACTGATAAAGACAGACAACACCATGGTCATGTGGTATATAAACAAGCAGGAAGGCACTCATTCTTACCTCCTTTGCAGACTAGCCATGACTTTGTGGGACACAGCATTGACTTACCAAGTACATCTGCAGGCACAATTCCTGCCAGGAAAGATAAATACTCTGGCAGATGAACTAAGCAGAAACCTCATGGATCCCCACGAGTGGAAATTGGATCCACAAGTCTTCAGCATGATAACAAGGAAATGGGGATGCCCGGATATAGATCTATTTGCCTCTCCTCACAACTACCAAATAAAAAGATTCTGCACAAGGACTTATCACAGACAAGCATGGAAAGTGGACGCATTATCTTTCAGCTGGAAAAGCTTAACAGTATATGCCTTTTCCTTCTCTGCCTCTTCTCCCCAAAGTACTCCTAAAGGTCAGACAAGAGAAGCCAAAGATGATACTGATTGCCCCGGACTGGCCCCGCCAGTACTGGTATCCAATCCTAAGGAACTTGTCTCAATGCCCAGCTTGGACCTTGCCTCAAATACCTCATCTACTCTCCCAAAAAAAACAATCAGATCCTGCACAGCCAACTAAAGACCTTAAATCTGACAGCATGGTGGATTATGTAGTCATACAACACGCTCCTATCACTAAAGCTGTGATGGATGTCATTTTGGAGGCTAGAAGGCCTAGTACCAGAAAATCTTACGCTGGAAAATGGAAGAGATTCTGTGCTTGGAGTCAGGCACAAGGAATTGACACAGCTGTACCAAATATTCCTCAGGTTTTGCAATACTTAACTGAGATGCTGGACAAAGGCCTATCCTTTTCATCAATTAAAATTCATGCCTCTGCCATTTCGGCTCATTACAATACAGAGCCACCAATCTTTTCTCATCCTTTATTAAGGCAGCACCTCAGAGGAGCCAAAAACGTAAGGCCTCCAAGGAGATCACCAATACCAACATGGGACCTCAATTATGTCTTGGAAAAACTCACCCTGCCTCCTTTTGAGCCAGCCGCTACAGCTGATATAAAGTTTTTGTCTTGGAAAACAGCTCTGCTCCTAGCAATAACCTCAGCTAGATGAGTCTCAGAGCTACAGGCACTCATGGCTGTGGAACCCTTTATCATTTTTTATCCAGACAGGGTTTCTCTGAGGACAAACCCGACATTCATGCCTAAGGTAGTGTCCAGTGTGGCCCTTAACCAAAACTATTCATCTGCCTACTTTTTATCCAAACCACAGAATAAGGGGGAGAGAATTCTGCATTCTTTGGACATACACAGACAGCTACGCTTCTACTGGAACAGAACCAAAGCTTTCAGGAAGACAGAACAACTACTAGTGGCATATGCTACAGAATCACAAGGAAAGGCTATCTCAAAGCAGACTATTTCAAATCGGATAGGCCACTGCATTCATTTCTGCTATTCACAACATGGCAAGCCAGTGCCTAAGGGCATTAGGCCACATTCAACCAGAGCAGCAGCCACTTCAGCAGCCTTCCTCAGGGGAGTACCAACCAAAGACATTTTAGAGGCTGCTATCTGGAGTTCAGTGCACACCTTTACAAAGCACTATCATTTACCACTCTACTCTAAATCCAGTGCAGGCTTTGCCACTGCAGTTCTGCAGAGTCTCATAGCCACTCCTAATGCTGTTTAGCTCCAGCCTCCCAGCCATAGCTTTGGGATTCAACCCAAGTGTAATGACTGCAACAGTGAAAGACGAAGAACATAGTACAGTTGTTTACACTTACCATAAATGTAGATGTTCGAGTGCATTCACTGTTGCAGTCCAGGTTACCCACCATCCCCCATATCTTTGCTGGAACTTATCTGCACTTTTCTAAATCTATACAACCTATGTGGTGTATTTGCTTGTAGATGATGGTATAATATATTTTGGTGCATGCATTTTTATTGGCATATTTTTAGCCTACCCTTTTGGGGGCACCTGGCATCTGGGGCAAGAAAAACTGAAGAAAATGGCATTGGCTGCATCTTTTATACTCCTGGCGCACTGACGTCAGGGAAGAGGTGACAGCAAACGACGCCAGACCTAGACTTTGGAATTCAGGCGACTGGGGGTAGCCTGCCAGCAGGATAACCCAAGTGTAATGACTGCAACAGTGAATACACTCTAACATCTACATTTATGGTAAGTGTCCACAACTGTACTTTTCTCCACTTCCGTTAGTTGCCAGGCAAGAAACCCTTTCTTCACCTGTTTGGGATATTATTTTGGCTTCTCATAAACCATCCACCAGAAAACTTTGCAAGGATAAATGGAAAAGATTCTCTATTTGGTCACGTAATCAGGAACTAGACCCATTCTTAGCCCCCGTGGCCACTATTCTTCATTATTTGGCTGAGCTGTTCAACAAAGGTGCCTCGGCTTCTACCGTCTGATTCCATCTCTCAGCTATTTCCAACTTCCATAACAGGTCTGAAGGAGTACCACTCATCTCCTCTCGTCTTTGCAAGACCTTCCTCAAGGGTATTTTTCACAGCAGGCCTCCCATCAGACAGCCAGTGGAGGCATGGAGTTTGTCCTGGGTTCTGCAGGCTCTTTATCTGCCCCCGTTTGAGTCGGCTGCCACCTGTGACCTAAAATTCTTATCTTGGAAATCCTTATTCCTTGTGGCTATAACTTCAGCAAGACGAATTTCGGAATTACAAGTGTTATGTATCAAGAGCCCTTATCTGATCTTTCATAAAGACAGAGTATCACTTCGAACTAACCCATCCTTCCTCCCAAAAGTGGTTTCTGACTTTTCCATTAACTAGTCCATCAAGCTCCCTGTGTTTTTCCCAAATTACTCAAACAAGGAAGAATACTGCCTACATTCCCTGGATGTTCATAGACAATTACGCTTTTATCTGGACAGAACAAAATCATTCCGCAAGTCAGACCAGCTTTACGTTTCCTTTGCAGGCCCTAGAATGGGAGGTGCAGTATCAAAAGTTACTTTGTCTAAATGGCTCAGGGATTGCATTTCCTTCACATATTCACTTACGGAGGGATCTAAGCTGGGCCAAATCAAAGCTCACTCAACTAGGGCTATTGCAGCGTCTGTTGTCTTCCACTCTAGAGCCTCCATGCATGACATTTCTGCAGCTGCCATTTGGGCTAAGCCCCACACTTTTATCAAGCATTACAAATTGGATCTGATCTCCAGGGGAAGAGCGGCATTTGGCTCAATGGTTCTCAGGGATGCTTTTCCATAAGGGCCACCCAGGTTCTCCAAGTAGCTGGGAACTCTGTCCCATCAGTGATGAATAGGAAGAAGATTAACAACTTCAGATAAAGAAGTTATGTCTTACCATAACGTTCCATCTGAGTTGTTGATCTTCTTCCAGTCATCACACCCTCCCACCGACCCCCTCCTAAGGTTCCTGGTGGATCTTCTGGGTCTTCGTGATGTATTAGGGTTTCTGTGCAGAGATGGCCTCTAGCTTATTCTTTCTCTATATGTTGCATGCAAACTCAATCTGAGGTAACTGAGCAAAGGGCATTGTGGGTAGCAGCTTAGCTTGAGAGTTTTTGGAGCATGCAAGCTTGGTATAAGGCCGACTCAGTCCTGAGGGCTCGGAACCGAACCCATCAGTGATGACTGGAAGAAGATCAACAACTCAGATGGAATGTTATGGTAAGACTTGACTTCTTTTTTTTGTGCAGAAAATGGAGTTTATTTTATTTTTTGGGGGGGCTGGGATAACATTTAAATTGCTTTTTACTATGTTTTTTTTTTCGGGGGGGGGGGGTTGCTTTTTTTTTTTTTTTTTTTTACAGTTTACCTGTTTTTCTAACTATTGCTGCTTACCTTTTCTTCAGGAATTCCTCTCAAAAAGAAACAAATGACTAAATGTATGTTTTCTTTTGTCTCAATTGTACTGGATAGTAGTAATTTATTGCACTTGGCTCAAGGATTAGTGCATGCTCTTGACATTTCTTATGTGGTTGCTTCTGTTAAAAGAAAAAATATTTTTTTTTTTCTTGAAGAGATTCAAGAGTTTAACCCTCAAAAAGGCTGTGAAAGGATAGATGATGCACCATCTCCACAGATTTCTGATTCATATTCTGAAGTGTGTGTTACTTTGTATAGTCCCTGTGAATGATTCTCTTTCTCTGAGACTATTTCCTTAATGAATTTCTTTTAGTGGGAAAACAGTGATGCTTCTCAGACCCTCAGAAAATATAATGATTTACTACAACGGAATTTCCTCAACCAGTGCCTGTTCCTCTTGATCTTTCTGCTTTGGAGAATGGTTTTGTCATGGCCTACAATTTCCCCATCAGCCTGCTGCCACCTAAAACACACACAAATTGTATAAGGTTTCTCAGTCGTTACATTTCATACACTAATCCCAGACCTGGCCCTGCAGGTATAGTAGGAATGGGAAGGGTTTTGAGTAGTTTGGGGAAAACGTGCATGCCTCTGCAGCTCTTGTTTTTTAGAATTCTAAACTGTTAGGCTCATGTTGAAGTTTGTCCTGGCCACTTGTGAGAATGAGAAATGTTTTGGCATTGGTTTTCTTATGAAAAATAATCTGCTTTGTATAATTTGGCTTCTGCTAAGTCACTACCCATTATTTAAAGTGTGGACATGACTCTACTGATGCCATTTCCAGGGCTGCTGCCACTGGAGTTGTTATTAGGAGGTTGGCCTGGCTGCATTCCCAAAACTTCCCAGAGGATGTTAGAAAGGAACTTTTGAATTCTGTCTCGGAAAGAAAACTAGTCTTTGAACCTTCTGCTGCAGAGGTCATTAAAGAGTGTGATGAAAGGAAGAAGCTAATTCAAAGGAATTCAAAGGATCTCTCATTTTTCAGTCCTCTTCTTCCAATAGATTCTATGCTCCCTCATCTAATTTCAGTAAAAAGCAACGTAAACAGTTACAGCAATCTGTTGGAAAGCAGACATTTAAAAGTCACTGGCAAGGAGATTCCAAAAAGAAAATAGGATCCTCCCAGCACAAAGGGCAGTCTAATAAGTCTGTATGATAACTCCCCCTTGCCCCTGGCACTCCGTTTATTCTTCTTGAGAGTCTGAATCTGCATTTCTTTCTGACAGCAGATTGTTTCAGACAGATGGATTCTGAGAGTAATTCATCAAGGTTTCAGTCTTTCCCTCCCTTTTTAGGGGGATTCTTCCTCATATGCCAAACTCCTTCCCCTCCTGCTATCCAACATATGCTGACTCAAGGAGTGGCAGACGCTGTCCACCTCTACAGGCAGGTAAATGATTTTATTCAAGGATGTTTCTTGTGCCAGAGAAAGTCTGCTGAAGACCAGTTCTGGACCTTTCCTTTCTGAACCAGTTTGTGACAGTGCCCAAGTTCAAAATGTTGTCACTTCACTACTTATCCCTTATTCCACATTTGAGTGTCCTAGTGACTTTGGATTTAAAAGATGCATATCATCACATTCCTATAATTCTGGATTTCAGATTTTTTTTTTAACTTTTGTGTGTCTGGATCACATTATCGGTTCCCCTCCTTACCTTTTTGACTATCTATTGTTCAAGGGTGTTCACAAACTGTCTTGCTCCTTTGATAGCCTACTGCAGAGTATTCACGTTTCCTTGTTTAGATAACTTTATCTTTCCAAAGTCTTTTTCAAAGTGTCATTAATTTCTCATTTGTGATTATGGATCTCCTTCACAGGCAGAGATTCCAAGAGACAATTAAGAAGTATTTTCTAACTCCTCAAGAGATGTTTTTTCTTGGGTGCCTGCTAGACATTCTCAGTTCAGAGAACTTTCCTTCTACAAGAAAAAATAGGTCTGTCTTTAGATCTGTTCTTGAGGTTTTCCACTTGGACTACAGTCTCAGCAATGGGAATTCCTCAGGATTCTGGGTCACATCAGTGATACTCATGATACCTCTTGTCAGACTCCACATGCGAAAGTTTCAGTGGTACCTAAAATCTTTATGGTCACAGCAGAAACATCTATTGACTTTTCAAATTCCAGTTGTAGGATTTGTGAAAAGGGAGAATGTGGTAGAGTCATCAGATCTCTCAGAATCCTGGTTTCCGATTCTCTCCTCCTGCTCCATCATGGTCATTTATTTTATTTATTTATTTTATTTCCAGTTTGATGACCGGGGAGGTCCACTGGGCTCAGGGAGCCCATTTTCAGTGGAGGCCCGGGGAGAAAAGCTCTGCATTACGTAATTTAGTTACAGGTACAATCATAGTAAAGAAAACACAATTACAATTTCATTTCATGCTAGAGAACAGGAATAAAATCTTTGGTTACATAATATCTAACTATTAAGGGTGGCAGTGGTAACTTAACTGAGAGGAAGAATAAAGACTTAGATGGAAAAGAGAGAAAAAATGCGCGATGGGTTATTTATAACATGTACAATTATGTTATTTACAATGTGTACAATTATGTTAGGTTAGCTTGTACTCAGAGTTAGTCAGGAATTTAAGGGGTGGATTGATTATTAGGCTAGGTGGGCAGAGTGCAGTTGCATTTCCTGTTATAGAGGAACAGATGCCTCAGACTTTGGGGGGCAGTCTTTAAGGGGATAAACGTGCAGGGTATTTGGAACAAAAAAGGCAGACCAAAATACATTAGTGTAACACAGATATTAGCTCTCATAAATGTTGTCAACTCTGTAAGTCATCTGTGGTCCCCCAGACCCCTCTACAAGTGTTTAAGGACACCATGGTGATGTGGTACATAAACAAGGGGACACCAGATCTTATCTTCTGTGCAGGCTAGCCATGGTAACCTGGGATATAGCTTTTGAGTACAATCTCACACAATCTCACTCTGCTTGCATCTAGCAATCCATCAGAGTAAAACCATGTTGTAGACTAGCTGTGTAGGACCAGGACACATTCTCATAAATGTAAACTGACTCGGAGCGTCTTCCAAAATTTGATCCATTTGTGGGGAGCACCTCAAATGGATCATTTGCCTCCTCTCTAAACAATCAGTCTAATGCCACTTTTCATTCATTCCTCACCAAGTTGGGTTTGGATCTGATCCTTTGATTCGACTCTGATGTTATTTTTAGCTCGTGGCCACTAGCAAACTCTCAAGCTCCTTCCATACCCATAATACTCTATCTCCTAACATATCTCAAATCTCGTTTACCACTTTTGCATTCAGATGTAGTCACTGTGAGCTCTTGAGCCTGGTGTTAAGTCAAATTTTATTGTGTTTATACCTTTATATCTTTATACTTTTTCATATATGACTTCTCTTATTGTAGTTTCTGCTTTACCTCCCTTTCCTACACTTTTGTGTATTTCTTGTTACCATTGTTGGTAAACCTTTCTTCCCCTTTGATTGTCGGTATGTCTTCCTCTCTCTCTCTCTCTTTAGTGAATATAAAAAAAGTTGATTTCCTGATTTTTGTTATTATTGTGCCTGAAAAGCCTTCAGGATTTAAAAATGCTAGAAGTGTGGTCACAAATTACTGCTTTTGGACAATCATACTTTGTGTCTATTGCCTAGGCCCAAAACATCTTTAGACGAATTGCAACATTTGCAAGTTCTTTAATACTTGGGCCATTGCTGACAGGAAAAGCAAGCTAATTCTAAAAGGCTTGCTACCTTCCTCCTTCTCTGAAGCTCTATCTGATGCTCAACCCCCCAAACATAAGCAAAAGGAGCTTTCTGAAATGTATTTGGGTCCATCCAGATCCTCAACCTCATTTTCGGATCTGACAATGGAACATCTCTAAGAGGAAACATAAAAAATTAGATCTGAAGCCAGCTCCTTCCCCTAAGCCAGCATCAGAAAATAAATCTGCTTCCTTGGATCCTATCCTGTCAGATCCAAAGTCTGTTACTTAGGACCCCTTACTGCCCCACCATAGATCCGGTACCCTCTAGGGTACCATCTCCTTATTTGGAATTCTGACGGTACTCCAGGTCTCCCTTAGTGACATTATCTCATTCTTCCAGAAGTCTGGCCAAGGCTGATGTGGATAGAATGATGAGGAAGTTCTCTTGGCACAGATTCAGATGGGAGTTCTTTTGGCACTTACCCCTTTGGTCAGGAAGCCCTTATTAGTACTACACCGTTGATCTCAACTCCTTCTCTGATCCAACCTGTCGTTTGGGAGCCCTTGGATCCAAGTCTCCTGGGACCATCTGGATTGGATCTGAAGACCATACTATCTTTGGCTCCGAGACTTTCTCTGAGGGGGACCAGCTCCTAGTATTTAAGAGCCAACGACTGTCTGAGCCAAGGCATCCTTGTCAGATCTGAGGTGTTAGAGTCAACTCTGAAGCTGTCGGAGCCATCTCTGCTCCTCGGAGCTTCGGCACTGAGTAGTTTGTCTCCAACCTCTGACTTTGGTGGATGGCCTTTGGGGCAAAGGAAGCTGATTGGTTGGAAGCATGGCTTCTCAGCTCCATCGACTTTCTTCTCCCCTGAATGTTCTGCCTTTGAGGTGTGGAAAGAGTGTTCTCTGTTTCTGCAGAATGGAAGGTTCCTCCCCCCTCAGATCTCCCCTGTGGATCCCATATGTCTCTGTGCCTTGAGCACCATCATTCTACTCCACAGGGATAGCCAGCCCAAAGTCACCAGGCTACCCAGCAGGGTATTACTATTTCTTCTAATACTTCTCTGGAACAGTATACCGAAGAAGTCCTTAGGAAGACAAAGTGCAAGAGGAGGCACTTGGACTCCCCTCAGGTGTCGGTCACTGAAGATACTGATTTCGATGACAGGAAAAGATCCCCAAGATCTCCACCTAAAAGAAGCCTAATTTGAAGACATCGTAGAGATCTTTAAGAAGAGGGGTGTTTGGTCTACCAATAACCCTTCCCAAGAGGACTCTGTATTCCTGGAGACCTTTGGGTCTGGCCCGTCTACCTCCTGGTTGACTCTGCCTACTGATGAGCTCATTGACTTGATCTCAAGGCAGGTGTGGGCATGGAAGGAACCAGACACAGTTGAAGCAGTTCCCAAAAGACCAGACCGGATTTTGGCACCACCTACAGGAAGGGAATTTTGGAGCAAGGGAGTACCTGTAGATGCCATGGTTATGGTGGTGGCCATCAAGAAAGAACTTGCAGAGCAGAGTTCTTCTGTCCATCACCCTAACAGGGAGTTAAGGGTGTTGGATAGATGTGGGAAGCATGCATATGCTTCAGTGACCTTTGCACTCAGATCGCTAAATTATTTGGCACACTTCATAAGATTACAGAGGGATCTGATTAAGAAACTTTCAAAATCCCTCTCTGGGACCAGTACTTGTGAGGCGCTCATCTCACATATGGCTGAAGATAACTCAAGGGTGGCGAGTTCAGGAATTCCCATTAGGAAGCATGCTTGGATGCATTTGTGTGACTTCAAGTAGCCCTTCAAGTCCTCTTAAATCAAAGCATCTTATGACAGAAGCTCTTTGTTTAGCTCTAAAGGACACACACTGCAGATGCGAGCAAGATGGAAAGACCCTCTCTGCAGTGGGAGTACAGTTTTCAACCACTCAAATGACCCTTTCCAAGAATCAACAAGGTTGAAAAATGTGGTTCAAAAAGTCCCAGGGTCCTTTCCAAGATCCCTGTGGAAATAGTTCCCACAGGGGTAGATGGGGGAACTTGAATAGAAGATACCACCCACGTGGCAGAGGAGGCCCGCAGAACCAAAGGTGTAGAAATTCCTTCTCTGATGGACCGAGGCTCAATTTTCCACCTCTGGAGGCAGTTGGGGGTCATTTATACCTGCACCAGAGAGCCTAGCTACAGCTTACAAAATATACGTGGGTGCAAAAGATTCTTTCCAGAGATTATATAATTACCTTTTCCCTTCCACTTCCACCTGTTTGCAAATTTCCCAGTGTTCTACCCAGTCAGGGGAAAGCAGCAGCAGTAGAATTACAAAAGCTGCTAGGAAAAAAACATCGTCCAAGAGGTCCCACCAGACCAGATAGAATTCGGTACTCGAACTGCCAAAGAAAACAGGGGACTGAAGACTGATTTTGGATCTCCGCAGTCTGAGCAGATCAGTTCAATACACAAAGTTCTGGATGGTCATGGTTCAGTCCATTCTGCCCTTTTTGTGCAAGGACAACTGGATGTGCTCAATAGTATGCATCCTGAAGGTCTATCACATAAAAATGAACAGGCAATTCAGAAGGTATTTTCTCTTCTGGCTGGGAGACTGTCATTACCAGTTAAGAGCACTGCCCTTTGGCCTCATCACATCCCCCAGGGTGTTCACCAGATGCATGGCAGTAGTAGCAGCTCACTTGAGACTGCAGGGAATCTGAGTGTTTCCGTACTTGGATGACTGGCTCATTACCAACCCTATCAGTCATCTACTGATAAGAGCTCGAGAGCAGGTATTCTACACTTTCTCCCATCTGGGGATCACCATAAATTACCACAAATGTCGGTTAGAACAGTCTCGGACATTTGGAGTTCATAGGAGCCCTTCTCAGCACAGTATTCATGACAGCTTCTCTTCTTTTGTCAAGAGTACAGACCATCAGATTCCAGATCAGGAAGATAATTCACAGCTCTGCAATTTTAACCAGATTGATCCTAGATGCCATGGAATCAATGTATGTGGCTATAGTTCGTTTCTCTATCAAGATTTCACATGAGAATTTTTCAGTGGATGTTAGTGACTCAATGATCTATTCTTCATCAGCATATGTCCACTCAGATAAGAATTACCCAAGCATGCAAAAGATGCCTTTGATGGTGGATTTGATCAGCCGTCCCTTGAGTCTTCCTCAACCCAAGGCCATAGTGACCATGGACGATTCTCAGATTGGGTGTGGGGGCACTTCCTGGGGAAAACAGTCCAAGGCTCATGGTCCCAACTTATCAGTGTCCTCGAAATGGTATGAACAGTGCTCCTAGTGTTGCAGGCCTTTGAATACTCTCACCCTTTCGGGTCAGTTGTGGTTTAGACAGACAATATGTCAGTGGTTTGGTACATCAACAAACAACAAGGAACCAGGTCTTAACCCTCGTGTCTAGAAGCTGTCAGAGTGTGGCAATGGGCGATCTCATCCAGCTGATTTCTGATAGCAAAGCACATTACAAGTGGTCTCTCAACATGAAAGTGGCAGAAATGATTTCTATCCAGTGGAGCCAGCCTTCCTCTGACCTCTTTGCATCTCTCGTAAATAACAAGTGCAGCAGCTTCTTTGACTTAATCCCTCCTTTTTGACCTGGAAAACTATATTTTTGGTAGCCATTACCTCTGCTAGAAGACTGCAAGAACTTCAAGCATTGTCTTCTAAACCTCCTTACTTGATATTTCATAGGGATAGGGTAATGTTACGAACAAATTCTTCCTTCCTAAATTGGTGTCAGAGTGCAGCATCAACCAATCCATTAATCTGCCAGTTTTCTTTACAAATTTGGTAAATATATGTTGCACATGCTGGAAGTTCACAGGCAGTTATGTTTTTACTTCCATAGAACAAAGGAGTTCAGAAAAACAGATCAATTATTTGTCTCATTTGCAGATTCCAAATTAGGCAAGCCAGTTATGAAAGTAACCTTAGTTATATGGCTGACTGACTGTATATCCTTTGTCTATAACAAATCGGGCCGTCCCTTACCAAAATGTTTTGAGAGCCTATTCAACCAGGTCCATGGCAACATCATCAGTATTCTTATCCAGGGCTTTCATGTATGATATATGTGCATCTTCTAATTAGGCTAATCCTCATACCTTTATTACTCATTACAAATTGTATTTGGTCTCGAGGGGAAGAGCAGCTTTCGGTTGACCTGTGCTTCGAGATGGTCTTCCTTAGATTCCTCGTGGGATTTCAGGTAGTTAGGCCTCTGTCCCAGTTGTTGAGGAATGAATGAAAATTTACATCATCAGATAAAAAAAAGTTATGTACTTACCATAACGTTCCATTTGTGTTGTCCATTTTCATTCTTCCTCAACTCCCTTCCCACCAACCCCCACCTTTGAACTAATGACTTCTGGAAGATTGGGACCATCTAAGGGAACCACTGTTCCTTATGTCGAGCTTCAGATATGGATACCTTTTAACAGAATGCTAATACTTCTTTTGGCCAGCAAACAAGAGCTGAGATATGTTATGGGAAGGGAGGAGCTTGAGAGTTTGCTAGTGGCCATGATCTGAAAATAATGGCTGAGTCAGATCCGAAGATTGGATCCAAACCCAATTGTTGAGGAAGAATGATGAGTACATAACTTTTACAAATTTCTGCTCCAGGACTCCATGCAAGAAGGCAGATGCCTTTTCTTTATCTTGGACAGGAATGTTCCTGTGCACTTTTCTTAGCCTTTCCAGTAATATCCAGGGTATAGCTGAAGATTCAAAAGGATCCTCCAAAAATTATTCTGGTGACTTCCTTGTGGCCCAGGCAACAGTGGTTCCCCGGTCCTTTTGGAAATGGCCAGTTTGGCAGACTAGATGGCAGACTAAATTTGCTTGCACAAGACAGTGGGTATTTGAGACATCCCAACACCAAACAACCGGAACTGACTGCCTGGATGATAGGATCTTAATACCTTTTAGTCACCTTTTTTCTGAGGCCATGCAGCAGGTATTAATGGAGGCAAGAAAGCCTGCTAC